>NW_026014993.1:0-63156 GCF_020379485.1 Brassica napus
AACGCAACAGGAGAGTTAGTTACATTTACCAACCAGGAGCTAGCAAGGTTAGAAAGAACATTGTCAACAGCCAAGGAAAACTGACACCACTATGGGTGATCACGCCAATCAGGATGATCTCTCGCTGCAGCTATGGCACTCATGCAGCAGCAGATGCAACAAATGCAGCAGACCATCCAAGCTCAGCAGGATGCTGCTGAACAGTGCTGCTCTCGGCGCAGCAGGAACAAACAGGCGCAGACTGTTCCAATCGGGCAGAGAACCTTCCGCGTAAACATTCCTACTAGCGCTCTGCCATTGTTTCCTCCACCTTGTACTAGGCAGGACTTTGAGATCAACCTGCTTTGATCGGTCTAGTACAGAGAAAGGTGTTCTCCTGGTCTCTCTACAGAATTCCAATGGAGCATATTAGATAGCTTGAAAAGTCTGCAGTTTCACTCGCGTGAATGGTGTTCCACAGACTACATCACGTGCATGTTATTCCCATTCTCTCTGATGGAAAAGCGCACGGTGGTTGAACTCTTTCCCTACCGGCTCTCTCACTTCATGGAAAGGTCCGATCAGCGTTCCTCAGCCATTTTCTACTCTAAGGCGAGAACAACTGCTTGAGGAAAAGATCACCCTCCTTTCAACAGCTCACTGATGAGCTTTTCTGCTGCGACGCATGGGAGCGCTTCAATGACTATCGCAGAGAATGTCCTCACCATGGATTTGATGATGATTATATCCTGGACATTTTCTACGATGGAGTGGACTGGAAATACCAAGGTGCTCTAAATTCTGCGAGCAATGGAGACTTCATGACTCAAACCACTGCTGAAGCGTTTAAGCTGATTGAGAACATGGCTGCTAGCTCAGCTAATAAGAAAGAGGAGAGTGATTGCTCCAAGAAAGGAAACAGTTCTGACGCCCAGAAAATAGATGAGCTGACTGCCAAGGTTGATCAGCTACTGAAAAACAACCAAGGACACGTTTTCAGCATGGAACAACCTACGGCCGGGCATATTCAGAACCAGAACCAGCGACAACCGCAGAGCAATCCGCATGCTGTTCCAGCTACCGGGAACAGTCAACCAGATGAGCTGAAGGGTCTGGGTATGATGATGCAACAGCTGTTGCAGGGTCAGCAGGTTCAGGCCAAGGCGTTGAATCAGGTAACCACGGAAATAGACACCAGGATGGGCAACATGTTCACTGAGCTGAATAACAAGTATGACAATCTTGCGATCCATATAAGAAAGATCGATGTTCAGCTTGCTCAAACAGTTGAGAGTGTCAAGAGGCAACAAGAGACGCTTCCTGGAAGAACTGATAAAAATCCTAGGACTGAGCACTGTAATGCAATAGAGCAGCCGTTTGCTGAGACTGCTTCAGGCGCAGAAGAGAGAGCAGAGCAGTCTATTAGCTCTGGAGTGACTGCTCCTAGCGAACCTGCTGAGACTCCACCATCTCGACTCTATGTTCCCAAGGTTCCGTATCCAATTCCACCTAGACATCTGATGGATCCCATTAGTGAAGAGCAGCTGATAGGTTTTAACAAGATGGTGAGAAGGCTTCCTAAAGAACTTGCATTCGAAGATGCTCTGCAGATTCGTCCATTGCTCCAGTTCTTTAAACACTGTAGAGAGACTCAAGAGGAGATCAAGGTCCTCTATATCAAAGCACTGTCTACACCAGCATTGAAGGTATTGCCTAAGGTTGATGATCCTGGAAAGTTTGTTTTCCCATGCTCCATCGCAGGAACAACCTTCAAGGATGCTCTGTGTGACTCTGGTTCTTGTGTGAATCTCGTCTCAAAGGCTATTGTAGACGATTTGGGTATTGCTGATATTGAGCGTTCTCAGCTGACCTTGACCTTTGCAAACTCTTCCAGAGCAGTCCCATATGGAACCATCCACAGCCTTCATGTTCAAGTAGGGGAATGCATTGTTCCTGCTGAGTTTCAAGTTGTTGAGATGAACAAGGATCATGAGATGCCTTTAATATTTGGAAGGACATTCATGGCTACTGTTGGAGCAACCATCGATATGCCCAACAAGAGAGTCTGCTTCTCCAACATCGACAAGAAAGTTTTCTACAAGGCTGTACCCACCAGATCTTCCTCATCACACGCCTCTCGCATCTCAGTGTTTGATGTAGAAAAGCTGAAGGTTGTTCCAGAGAAGGAGCATGGTGATAAGGGTGAGAGCAGGCTGTTCTCTGATGAAGATCCTAGCACTGATCCTACTAAATTCAGAGGGAATTCAAGGGTGAAACAGAAAGTCCAGAAGAAAAGGATCAACGGAGATCCTACAATGATTTTGATACCTCTCAAGTGTGATGAGAACTCCATTGAGTATGAGGTAAAGTGCAAGGGTACCTCCAAACCGTTCTCTAAAGTCAGAGCCATTCTCACACATGAGCTGAAGGAGAAAGGAGACGCTGCTGTGAAAGGGTTGCTGAGCAGAGTTCTGAAGCTGAACATGTCTGATTGTGGAGCTTGTTTCGGAACAGGCCCTCCTGCTCAATCCGACTGATCCCAATCACCAAGTCAAGCTAGAGACTTAAACCAAGCGCTTGGTGGGAGGCAACCCACTGGTGAGTGTCATTAACATTAGGATTTTCTTTTTACTTATTTTTGTTTTTAGTTTGTTGAGTCTCAGGTCATAAATCAGAAAATCCGAGACCCTTGACTGGAGCAAGCAGTTGGCTGCTCTCATTCCAGAGCATCCTTTACCGGAGCAACCGCATCTTGCTCTGTCAGGCTGCTCCGCGCCAGGTAAGTATCTCGAAAAAATGTTTATTCTTGATTTCACCTTCTCTTTGATTTATTTTCACACCAGGGACGTTGTGAAGTAAGTCTGGGGGAGGGTTTTCGTCGTTTACTAACTTGTTTCTTTCTTTTGTTTTTCTTTTAAGTCAGTTTGAGTCAGTTTTTATGATTGAGTCAGTCAAAACTTTGTGGGAATTAGGACCTTATTCCGTGTTGATCACTGACCACCTCGTGCTTTAGTTATCTTATTCAGTGACCTTAGCAGTGGCGAAAGACACACATGTGGACCTGGAACACCCTGACATATCTCACTTGATTCTCCAGAAGTTCTCAGCCGATCAGGTTACACTGGGTAGACATAACTCCACCTTACTTGAACCTAATCTTGACTGAAATTCTTCTTGTTATGGGCATTAGATCAGGGAAACGAGAACACACTCAGGACTTCTTATCCTTTTTATCCATCTTGCTGATCCTGAGTGGCTGGCTCATCTTTAGCTAGTTCCCACCCTGCACCTTAACCTTTATTCCACCTTCATGCATTTGTTTTTCAGTGTCATATGTGCAGATATGTGCAAAAAGGTCGGAGAGGAAAGGATCAACGCAGCCTCCTACTCGTTACTGCTGCAAAAATTATGTCAGAAGGGAGAACAAGCAGATTAAGGGAGCAACCGCTACATAACCAATGAACTGCACAAGAGCAGGGGTGGAGAACCAGAATGGTCGCGAAATCAGAACCACCAGTGGCACTCAGAACGATCATGTATTACCTCCTTCTTCGTCACATCACCATATCAGTCTTCAAAAAAAAAAAAAAAAAATTAGATTAATGTGATGGAGAAGGGGAAGAAAGAAAAGAAACATGGAGCCACTGGAAAGGTCGAGCAAGAAGTTGGTACCAAGTATTGAAGAGTGTGTAGAGGAAAGCAGAACAATCAGTTGCCTGTTCCGTCATCAGAACAGTCGCACCAGATATAGCAAAAATGAGTAGAGGCTGTGGACATCAATGGATCTATCCTCTCTTGCCATTTTGTGTGATATCCTGCATCCTCTTCAATGAAATGGTAGCCCCTAAACACTCTTAACTCCACCATTACATAGCCTGTTCCACACCTAGACCGTCTACCCTGAATGATGCCTGTGATGAGAAGCTCACGCTACTCTTAAATGAATGTAGGGAGTTCTGTCTCGATAGTGTTGCTTTTTCAGGTTTGGGATGAAGAGTATGGAGCCGATTTTTGAACAGCAGTCAGTGGGGTTCCGGTAAGGGTGTGTTGTCCTAGTTTTACTGCTTGTATGGTTCAGAGATTCGTGGTTAAAGTATGGTTGCTGAGAATAGGAGAGTTCCCACACTTTCAAACCTTTCTCCCTGTTCTTGATACTTGACATTGTTTGAGGACAAACAAGGATCTAAGTCTGGGGGAATTGATATATGGTGTTTTATACATCTTGTATATATGCTTTTAAATTGGTTTTCAAGTCTTTATCGTGTCTTTCTAGTCCTTTTCGAGTCATTACAGGTCTGGAGTTGCATTGGATGGGAGATGGACCAGCTGGAACAAAAGAGGCAGCAAATAGATGTTTCAAAACTATTTTCAATTAAAAAGATATATAATATATTCAAAAAACCCACCAAACTGAACCACATATAGGTAAAAATAAATTCCATGGTAAAACTAAAATCCAAAAAGCTTATTGATTTTCTTGGTCAAATAAGAATCTTTAAATCTTTATAAAGGTTCTCTGAAAATTACATTTTTTCAAAATTACTTTTATTTCCCACTTTACAAGCTAAAAACAAAAGAGAAGAACATTATGTTTGCTTTAAGTGTACGAATGGTTGTGAAGAAAGGTTGACTGCCTCATAGTGGCTTCATGTTTTCCAATGAGTCCATGGCCAATTCATCCGTGTATGCATGTATCTCTTTCTATTTAGATTTCAGTGAAGTTAAAGAACAAGGAGAAATACATTATACCTCGATATATAGAGGAAAATATACAATCTTTAAAACTAGCTAGACGTAGTTAACTCAATGGGCCGACTATAATGATGTTATTTTAGTTATGTCGAATTTGAATTATATTCTAAAATATCACGTTTAGGGATATATATTTTAGATATAACATAAGGTTAATCATCTACCTACAAAAATTACCGATCAAAATTCAGCTTTCTTTAATTATTTATGAAATATCTGTGACCCCAAAATTCATGGTTAATTAACTAACGGTAATATACTACAAACATATATTTGGGCTTGATTAGAATACGATGTAGCTTTATATATTTTTCTGTAGAATTAATGTTTATACTTTTTTGCTGTGACTGTATAATTTTTTTTTTGTTGAATTTTGGTTATAGATTTGAGGAGATTTAGTTATTTACTTGTAAATTTTCTAAAACAAAGACATAAGTGTTCTAGGTATTTTGCTTTCTAAAGCTAAAAAACACTGATGTTCAAAAAAAAAAAGCTAGAAAACACAATAGTTTTGAATTTTTTTTTCTAAAGCACCATTGAAAGAGATTTGTGATTTAGAAAAAAAATTGTTGTAAAAAATATATATATATTTTATCACTTTCCAATCATCGCCTTTGTTTCTTACATTAGTTCTAACTTTTATTATTGATGGCATTAGGTCATTCATACTCCGGATATTATACGAATCAGCCCGTTGCAATATAACTATAGCCTCAGTCAAAAAGAACTATAACTATATAGTGTTTGCAAATAAATATAACGCTTATAACAATTTCAGAGGAAGTAAAAAAATTAAAATGTTTATGACATGAGGTTTTATGTAAGGAAATCTGATCAAAAGTGTATATTTCTAGAAAGAGCTAAATATTTTGTGGGTTGTTTTTTTATAGTTTTATATGTAGTTTGATTTTGTTAGTCTAAATTAATATATATATGAATAGATGTAGTCATGAAACATGACAACAGAGCATCTGAATATGGAGAATATGCTAACTTTGTCAACCTAGTAAATACATGTGCAAGAACCAGCCATGCCCTGCCGCCTCTAAATACAAACTTAAATATATGTGGAAAAAGAATTTCATGAACAAAATATGTGTATACAAATGCGGAAAATGTATACTTCAAAAAAGTAGATTGTGCTATTAATTGATGAAAATCTTAATGAATGTGAATAAGTCTATGATGAATTCAAGTATAAAGGCGCATAGTTCTGGCATTTTCTTTAGAATTTGTTTCATTTCAGTTTTCACATGTTTGGTTTTTAAGATTCTCGTATATCTTATATAAAACAGAAGATCATTATTCTTTGGAACATATTTTCTTCGGACCAATATTTGATTTAATTACATGCCGGCTAGTTGATAAAAAGTAAACAATGTATTATGGATGAAACGTATTGAGGAAATATTTTTAACCAAAAAACATTCTTACTTTGATTTTTGAGGCAAAAAAATGCTAGATAGGTGTATATACACTGTCTGATACCAAAGGACCATTAGCTTTTTCTGTTCTTTAACACTATTTTGCTCATGAATAATACTTTTTATAAGAAATCGGAATCTTTTTGGATCAAACACTATAAATTAGAATCTTAGACTTGGCCCATTGATCGGTCAAAAAGATGGTCTTCTAAGTGTATGTTCCAAAAACTTCAAATCTCTAGAATGTCACCCTCTTGAGAAATAACTGAAGTAGAAAAAATCAGAGTTTAAAAACGCATGTTATCATAGTCTTATTTTAATCATCCATTAACAATTGTTAACAATTTGTAACTCAATGTTCGAGAGACATTATTTTAATAACATAAATAAATTACTTGATGTTTGTATTTGTGAGACTTAATTTATATATTTTTTCCATGCAATCACTTGGTATTCCCTTAGGTACCGGTTCTTGTTTATAAAAAAAACTCGATGGAATTCAAGAATTCACACGCAACGTGCACACATATGCTAGTAGCATCTTACTAGTACTCGGTGGGGTCACTTCTTTTTTTTTTTTTTTCAGTTCAAAAAAAAAAAAGCGACCCCACCGCATTAAGGCATCTACTTCAATTTGTGTTTGTTTGTTTTTGTAATAATCTTATCAAAACTCTAAAAGGTCATATCAGAGAATGGTCAGCTTTGCTTTTCTTCTCATTCTTCTATATATTCATCTATAAATACCTTCTCACACCTTCTCCATTCTTCACACACATCTATAATACAAAAAAAATCATCAAAACAGTTGCTTAAACTCTCTCATATCTTAAGTTGCTACGTTTTTGTTTGTATTTTCCGATACGTACCATGGATTGCAGATCTATGGAGTCATCGGAAACCCTAAGGTAACCTATCCTCCATCGTACGTGTATTAGATTATATCAAGCGTTTATATGAAAATATCGAAAAGAACTCAGGGAGGGTGTCATCCACTATCACATCCAAATTCTATAATCAATTGATGAAAAACTAGAAATAATTTGTTTTCCTTAAATTATAGTTTTATACATATGTACACGTACGTGCAGGAACAAATGCGCAGCTTGTTATAAGCAATTCAACAAAATGGAACATTTAGTGGAGCACATGAAGATCTCGTATCACTCCGGTCATGAGCCTACCTGCGGCGTTTGCAAGAAACATTGCCGATCTTTTGAGTCCCTCCGAGAACACCTCATAGGTAAATGATAACCTATATATATTAAGAGAAATGTATCGTTTTATACATTCACGACGCATATGTGTATTTATTTTTAATTGTGTTATATACATAGGGCCATTGCCAAAACAAGAATGCAAGAACATTTTCAGCATTCTCGGATGCAGATTCTGCTTGATGATCCTCGAAACCCCGAACGCTCGTAGGATCCATCAAGAGAGATGCCAATTTTCGAGCGTCAATGCGGTAATCTTTTCTTCTCATATTTGCATAATTAAAATTGTTAATAATCAACCGCACAAAATATATTTATTCTTACATATATGATATGATTTTCTCTGTTTCAGGGATTGACGACTCGTATGGCGGCCTTAGGCATAAGAGATAAGGACATGATCGACTACACGTCGTCTAGGTCCCCAAAAGTGGTTGCACTTTCTTGCAAGATGGTAGGAGGGGGAAGCGACGGGTCGCTGGATCTATGTGCAAGGGTTTGCATAACGGATGAGGGCGACAATGTTGTGTTCCATACGTACGTGAAACCGTCAATGGCCGTGACGAACTATAGGTATGAAAAGACCGGCATACGTCCGGAGAATCTAAGGGACGCAATGCCCTTGAAACATGCACAAAGAAAGATTCAAGAGTTTCTTTGTAATGGAGAACCCATGTGGAAGATTCGTCCAAGAGGTGGGAAAGGGAGGATTCTCGTGGGACATGGCCTCGATCACGATCTTGACCGCCTTCAACTTGAATATCCTTCTTCCATGATAAGGTGGCATTTCTATAAAGAAAAAATATAAAGAGGATATATATATAATAGAAAAAGACTAGCATAGCACCAAACCAAGTTTTTCCTCAAACTAGCACTCAAGGATCAAAGTCACAAAAATAGGTTTCATTAAAAAGATAAATATACTCTTAGGGTTTAGAGTTAGGGGTGGAGTTTTTGAATTAGAGTTTAAAATTTTATAAAATAAAAAATAAATACTAAAAAATTAAAAATAAAAATTAAAAAAACAGTTTCAAAAAGTATTTTTGAATTATAAAAAGAAAATTTAAAAAAAAAATAAAAAAAATTTCGAAAAAAAATTATAAAAAATGTCGAATCTGAAAACATATAATCTGAAACTATAAAAAAAAATTTCATTTTTTTTTATTTTTATTTTATTTGTTTTTATTTATTTTGTTTGTTAATTTAATTTTAAACCAAAAGTATTAGACATATTTTATCATTTAATGAATGTCATTTTTGTGACTTTTTCCTTCTAATGTTATTTTTGAGATAAAAACTCAAAAGGTGCTATTATTGACAATTGTCACTAGATTCCTTTAGTGTTACTTGAAATCTTTCAATATAGCCAATGATTTTATGTGTGTTTTTTATATGACGGGATTTTGTATGATCTTATTGCTGTATGTAGGGATACTGCGAAATACCCTCCCTTGATGAAAACAAGCAAGCTGAGCAATTCCCTCAAGTACTTGACCCAAGCCTATCTCGGGTAATATATCTAATTTTGTTTTTGTAATAATATTTTCAAACCGGGTGTTGATGCTTTGTATGGGCTTAAAGTTATAAGGGAGGGCTTCAAAACGTAAGATTCACATGTTTTCTAATATATTCATTTCAAAATTTACACATAAACATATATATATAGTTTGTGTGACTAGAAATATCATTGAAGTAAATAAAATGAATTCATTATAATAAAAACAAATTTACATGGTTAGAAATTTTACTTTACCCTAGATACTTAATACTTATTAGCGTTGATTTTCCTTACATCAACCTGGTTATTTCATTTTCTTTTCTTTTTAACGCAAATATATAGTTCCAATAGTATATACCCTTCTTTTCTGTATGTAATATTTTAAGATTTATTCCTAGGTTCACCCTTTAGGTTTACCAACTAATAAGATTTTGTTATTTCATATTCGATATCTTTCAAAAAAATGAGACAAAATATTATCAAATTATATTATGTTTTTAAAATAAAAAAGTAAAAAAAAAAAATAATAGTAGTTACAACAAAATAATTTAAAAAAATATTTTTAACGTCGTCAGTAAAACACTAAACCCTAAATGCTAAACCATAAACCATTGGATAACCCCTAAACCATTAGATAAATCCTAAACTCTAAATCAAAAACACTAAACACTAAACCCTAAATCCTAAATCCTTGAGTGTTTTAGTGTTTAGTGTTTTGATTTAGAAATTAATATTTATCCAAGGGCTTAGAGTTTACCCAAATGTTTAGGATTTATATATGGATTAAGATTTAGAATTTAATGTTTTGCTGACGACGTTAAATATATATATATATATATATTTTTTTTTTTTGTAACTACTACTATTTTAAATTTATTTATTTATTAATTTTTTATTTTTAAAACATAATATAATTTGACAATATTTTGTTTCATTTAAAAAAAATATCAAATATAAAATAACACAATTTTATTGGTTGATAAAGTTAGAGGTTTACTCTAGGGGGTGAACCCAAAAATAAGTCATATTTTAGGGATGAGTAGTGTGTATGCCTCATACCATATGTTCAATATATAATATATGTTCGTGTCCATCAACCGTATAAGTAATCTAAAACACTTGAGATCAATTATATACACATTAATTGTCTAATGTTCAAGAATCAAGACCATATATTAATGATGATTATTGATGTGCCTATAGGTATGATGTTCATGTTGGGATACAAGACCCATACGAAGATTGTGTAGCGACGATGAGGCTTTACACGAGAATGAGATATCAGAAACACAAGATTGAAGCTTATCCTTTAGCTGCCGACGCGCACAACCGTAGCAATCAAGTGGTTTGGAGGCAGAACGAGTTCGAGAGGATGTCTCCTGATGAAATGCTTTCCATCTCTCGCTCCGACTACTATTGCTGGTGCTTGGACTCCCTCGCTTGATTTCTGAAACTCTGGGGTTAAGTTGAGGAATTTCACATAATAACTTCGTAAACTTTTTGAAGATAATAAATTTAGTAGCGTAATGTCGAATAAGAATCAGTTGTTATTTTTAATATGTACTAGTATATAAATTTTATAGTATGTGTCGTGTGAGACGCATATAAATTGTTACTGTACTTGTAATAATGCATTGCTTTTCAATGATTAATTACTTTTAGTTAAAAATTAATTACTAATTAGTACTTGTACATCTCTGTTTGTTTTAGACTTTTAATGCATATAAAAATTATGCAAAATTTCTATTTTTGGAACACACATAATACAACCGTAAGTAGTGAGACATTTTTTCTCAAACATGGTATGCATTAAATATATGACTGTTAACACTAGGTAATCGCACAGAACTCATTTTATAAAGAAAAATATGCCACATTTTATATAAATATTTAGGAAAAATACAAGTATTACATAATTTTCTTGTATGCAGTTTTATTTCTTTACTGATAATACTAAAATTCTATGTTTTGTTAATTTATAGGTTGGTTGTAATAAAATTATAAATATGTCAATACTAAATAAGATATATGTCTTGTTATCCGTTTAACTAAGTTATTTAGAAATATCGAAACCAACTGAATATTTGAAACTAATTAAAAATTAAACACATTCTAATATTACCATTTACTAAGTTAATAAGGTAATTTATAACGATAACTCAAATATTCATGATTTATTTGAAACCATTTTAGACGTATGTGGTCAAAAATATGATTTGATGGTAATTTTTAGATATCTTCTTCCTTAACATATTTTTCTTAAAATTGTGAAAGATTTATAATAAAAACTCATGGAAAAAAACTATTTATAGTTTTTTAAAATCATATATGAATAATCATGACTTTCAGATTATAGGTAGTTATTTTAAAATGATATCTTTACAATATATTTTGAAGAGACACATCATTACAAAATACATCATAATTATAGAAAGGAACTTATAACATATATTGACAATTTTTTAAAGAACTCCTTTGTCTTTTACAGTGGAAATACATAACTCTTTACATTAATTAAGATTTCAAATATATATTTTAAAGATGAGAAAACATATCTAAACATTTTTCTTCAACTATTTTTAACATTTACATGTTTTAAAAGACACAACATTTGATCATTATTTTTTTCAATAGTTACATGATTGAGAAGACACAATCTTTTGTTTCCAATAGTTACATAAATGGGAAAACGTAACCTTTCAACATTAAATGAGATTCCTATTATTAATATAGATTAAACTACAACATTAATAGAAAAATAACAGAGTTAAGTTAGAGGGTAATTACTTTCTTGGTAAAATGGCTAAATATATTTCTTCATGTGTTATCTTTAATTAGATATGAATGTTTACAGATTAGGATTGACTACAATACAAAGTGTCATTAAGTCAATTTATGATCGTCATCCTCAGATCCATATATTAAAAAGTCATAACATACGTGATGGTAATCTACTATTGTCGAATTTGGCTTAAAAAGAGATGTAGTCAAGGTCAAAGAAGCTAGTGTTACTTGTTTTGTGCTATGAAGCCTGTGATATGATACACATTGATTTCTCTTGATGATACTAGATTTCATGCAGAAAAAATGTATTGTCTGACGAAGAGATACGTATATATATATATATATAATGTTTTTAAGTACATACAAAACTATTTCAAGTGTGGAACACAATTTGATACATTCATTCCATTTTGCATGAATAGTCCTCAAACAAAATAACATATATGACCATTTAGTTCTTATATTGTTAATCTCAAATATACGTATTAATTTGTTTTAGTATTATCTGTTAACCAATTTTTTTTACGAGTTGCGACAGCTATCAGCTATGATATGTATCGACCATGTAAAATTTGTTTTCCAAAAATGTTTTGGAGGCAAGAGAATTTCCAGTTACTTATAACATATATGAAAAACGAAAATTGACTCTTATTCCTTTTCCACATTTTCACTTAAAGAAATAAAATATCACCAATTTTTCTCGAGAAGACACTGATTTTCCCCCTTTACGGTTGGTGACTACTTAATTTTGATTGTGCATGCATATTAACTCAGCAAACTTTCCTCAAATACACAGATTTATATCTGTAGCATGTGCTAGTTAATATCTTTCTTAGACGAAAAAGGAGTTTGACTTTCACAGATTGAGAACTAAATATAATATCGCATCTTAGTACTTTTAGATAAATCACACGAAAGCTTAAATTAGAAAAAGAAAACCAATTGAATATTTGATTAATCCAAGATGTAATCAAGCTGAAACTCGCTTTGCATGTTCCTCGTTACCACTGAGTTGCAAGTTAGCCTTAGAAAGATTGTCCTCTTCTTCATCTTTTGGTGTTGTCTTGTAATAACAAGCATATAGTATAAGCTGTACTACTCCTGATATTGTTCCTAGTCCATTTCCAATCTATAATAAAATAAACAAAACTAGTTAGTACTTCTAAACAGAAGACACTAGTGATAAACATATACTGTAGTCTGTAGTTAAACTTAAATGGTTTACCAAAATGAAAAGATCGAATTTAATAAGGGCATAAATAATCCAAATGACTCCGTTCAGAAAGTTGGCAAGTGAGAGAGAGAACGGCATGTACTTCACACTTTTGGTTTTGATCACCTTACTCTGGATAAGTCAAAACAAAGATGTATTTTTTATTATAAAAGGTAAAAAATATATAAAGGTTTAGGGAAAAGAGGAAATTAAAATATCGTACCATGATGGTGAGAGGAGCAATATACATGATGCTAATAAAAATGACACAAATGATTCCAACAAAAGTAGATCTCTGGTTATGTGTGTGGAACAATAGCAATGTGCATGTGGCTACTATTCCTACAAACACCATCTCTCCTATCAGCCATATCCCCACTTTCACCTGCACCAAAAATCAATTTAATTAAACCAACTCAGAATAAATTGCATAAACTTTGTCTTGCCTATCACCATCCTAAAACCAGAATCAGTCATTGTCGACTATTGCTCGTTGCTACAGTGTCTTAGCGTTCATTTCAAGCAAAAGACCATGATTGAATGGACTTGGCTCAATTTTGTTTCACTTCGATTTGATTACCATTGAACCAGAGCTCAATTTATGTTAAACAGAATATAAATTATGTTAGTTGTTAAATCACAAAACTGAAATATAAGATTATATACCACTCTCGTTTTAATTCTTTCAAAATCTTCTGTGGAATTTTATAATCATACCAATATATTAAATAATTAACTGTTAAATATTATAACAAAAAGTTAAACAGTAACCATAAATGATCACACATAAAAAATTAGCTGTATTTTGTTACCTTGTACTTATATATCTCTAGGGGTATCTCTAGGAGAAAAATATGATTCATACTAATTAACTAGAATCTAGATGGAAACTAAAACTTAACCTGATTTGATATGGTTTTATAATTTTGGTTTTTTGTGCATAAGAATGATCAAAAACTATGCTAAAAATTAATAGAAGAGAGATATGTAAGGATACTATTTTACCTTGCGTTGGGTGGGAGAAAAGTAGAAGAAGACTGAGAGATAGAAGAGTTCAATGGCCAGACCAGTGACATTAATAGTGATCACAAGAAGGCTATCTGGATGGACTATGGGTAAGCCATAAAAGACCCATAATGCGCAATTCAGCACGGTGGCTAAGTACGGGTCGGCTTTGTATTCCTCCACCTTCTTCATCTTGTATATTGTTATGAATGTTGGTCTGCATTAATTATTCATATACATTCTATAAACATTAATTGTTCAATATTTCAAACTATGGTATGTATGTTAATGTTAGCTATGTGTGAGGGATTAATGATTACATGGGAGAGAGGAACAAGAACAAGGAGATGACATTTCCTGCGACAATTGACAAATAATTTATAATATAATAGCCAAAAATGTTAGAAATTCTTTAAATGTAGTTCGTAACACAATTCAAACCAATCTTTGTATGTATTTTGTGCTTACCAAAAATGCCGGCAATGTTTCTTGCAACTGTCGCGCTAACCATTTTACGTTAAAAGCAAATTCTAAATGATAAGAAGGAAGAACACAAGAGAAGAGAGATGTGAATATGTGTGTGTGGGTTTGCTTATATTTATAGAAACACGATGAGACGTTGGTATAAATATATGTACTGATGCATACATAGACAAGTATGTATATATATGTATTTGATGACGAAGCGAAACTCAAGAAGTTTAAGGAATTGAAATGAAAGCGACCTTGCGTTTCTCCTTCCCGTTCAAGGAAACAATCATGACACTTATCTGACTATCTTGCAATACCTCGCTGGCTTATTGTTTTGGAGCCATGATTATAATTGTTCCTACCCTAATTAAAGAGAATACGTGTATATATATATCACATGCATGTGCGTATGTAAGTTATTTTAGTTGTAATAATCTTATTCACGGCCATAGTTAATTTACAAAATAACACTATTCAGAGAGATCCACGTTAGTGTAAGCGAGCAAGCTGATAGAAAACCAAATTTCTCAGCATTTATTTGTTCTTTTTTTCGAACTTTTAGAACCAAATTTCTAAACTTGTGTTGTCATATTAAATTATACGTTTCATATGATAGAAAAGGTAAAAGGTTTGCTAATCTTCATGGTTGAGTATCTTTCTCTTCATTTCTGTTTTAGAGATATCCCATATTTTTGGAAAATATTGGGTTAATCATTTTTTCTGTGAACTAACGCAATCTATATATAATTCCGCATAATCTATATTTTTCTTTAAAATGTTACATATTTGATCCATCCAAAGCTTGAATAATATAAAATCATTATTAAGTTCTTATATTTTAGTAACAGCGAACAATTTATGTTTGAAAAAGGAAAACTACTTTAATTTTTTTTATCTCAAATATATTATGAACCAGTCTTGAATGAAGTCTTTGTATTACATTAAAAAAAAAAAGAATTCAGATATTCTATATCCTGATAAATCTAAATGAGTATAAATTTTAATGGGTGAAATAAAGAGTTATAGAGATTTAGTCACAACTAACAAAAGCTTCAGATGACTAATCAATTTTCAAGCAAAAGGGATCTGCATTTACATGTGTTGCGACTTGTGAGAAGGCAGACAAAGCAATGATTTTTCTCTTTTAACTAAGTGGTGGTATTCTAATGGCAATTTTTAGGGTTTGGTATGTATCCACATCATTTATGAGATCGATTTCTCCTAGAAACAAAATTATCATTATTTGGTCAGTTTAGGTTTGAATTTCAGTTAAAGTGGTTAACATGGTAGATCGTAATAGATTATCGGTCTATTTTCTGAGATTAGTCGGAAAGTATTATAAACTCGGATCAGATAGTATGGTAACCAATTTACCCTGTACCATTAAGTGTGATTCTTCCCGGAACCGACCGGATCAACCGATATAATAATAAAAATGATTTTTTCTTGTAGAAGAAAGCAATACAAAAGTAAACTAAGCATGCGACTGTGTCGATTTCGAATTTGGATTCCGATGTAACCATTCTTCTAACGATCATTTTCTTTCTTTATGGATTCAGTGGATGATAAAACCGCAATATAATTTGTGTATGCGCGCGGGCGCTTTGAATTGATATTATAATGTACATATAAATTATGTGTATATATAAACACTTAGTGATGGGTAAGGTATACCTGCAATTAGATCACTGTTTTTTTTGTGGTCAACAAACTATAATTAATTGCAAACCCTTTAGCAACAACACATATATATCCCGCTTGCGTGGTTATGCAACGTAATATCTAGTTCTCATTGCAAACAATTGGATCCGTTTGGTGTCGATAAACAAATTCCAAGGACATTAATCATTCGGACCTTGATCCGCAGAGATGCCTCCGGATTTTATATAATAATAATAAAATAGTTTTAAAACCGGTTAAAACCTGACATGGATTGTTAATAAAATTACTACAATTTTTCTTTCATATTCCATTGAATAAGGAATAATAATAATAATAATTTTATGATCAAGATACTTCAAAAATAATTTATTTATTCTTTTTTTGGTAGCTCGCTTAAACCGAAAGCTCAGTCTGATCATGCTTCTTAATGTCGGTCCAGGCCTCTCTTTTTTTTAAGTTTCATCATTTTAGACGCTCTGTTTAGCTTATATTCTTGGACTTCTGCAATTTGTTTCTATGTACTTCTATAGAAATGAAAAACATGATATAATCTTAAGCTTTCACTGAAAATCTCTTTTAGAATAAATATTTAAGTAGAAAAGTTAGTTACTCTTAACTACTCTCGTAAACTACTAATCAAGTGAAAACATATTTTCTTTTATCCCCTCCAATTACTATTGAAATGGGAAAAATGGACAAAATATTTACTCCACTTTTTTTCTTTCCCATTTTTACCTTTTCACTCTTTTTCACTTTTTAATTTTTCTCTCATTTATTCTAAAATTACCAATCACAATCTTAGTATAACAAAGAAAAATGAATGGTGACACCATGACAGTGGTATCGGAACTGTTCGTCACAGAGAAGACTAATCCGTAGAGAGCTACGGAAACTTGAAATATACTGAAATACTTTCTTTTTGTTGCTATGCAATCGAAAAGATGAAATAACATATTCTTATGGCCAATACACTGTATTCACCCTCGCTGTTCATCATTTCCACTGTAACAGTGTCACCGAACGTTTTTAGTAGGCCAAAATTGGTATCACACAAATCAAATTTGTCACCCTCTTAAGATGTTTGGTTATATTACCACATTCAACAAGATGAATTGTTCGGTGGTGAATTTCCCTTGGTTCATATAGTATATAGTATATAGTACAACATGATGCAATAATTCAATATTTATGTCTCTATTTGTAAGAGATGTACCGCAGAGCTTTTGCTTTTTGTTATTTAGACTGTTTCTTAGTGTTTCAAAACGACTATTTCTTAATATATGGACGGTTTGTAATGCCCTTGTTAACATTCATCGTGTTTGGTACACAATTTTTAAAGTAAGTTTTCTTACCCAAAATGATATACTTCTTTGAATTATTCAAGATATTTAAAATGTTTATAAAGTAGTTAAACACTTATATTATGCTGTATTTTTGTTGGTTGGTTAAATTATTTTTCATTAAATGTTAAAAGATGTTTCAATTTTTTTAAAAAAATATATATTTATGTGTTTCCTTAAACTCCACGAAATGCTAAAATATTACAATCAATGATTAACAAACGATAGTGTAACTATTTTTGTTTTTTCATATCACTATTTGAATGTGACTAAAAATATTTCGATTTTTTAGTAACATACAAATTAGCCTTTTTCTTTTTGCTTTTGGTGTTCTTGCTTTTCTATTTTTGTCGGCCATTTCATTATTTTTCCCATCGTGTTGGGTAGGATCATCAGTGACACGGTTACCCGATATCGATTTTTGAAACGAATCATTCATGGGTTCACCTCCTAGGTTCACCAACCAATAGAATTTTATTATTTCAAATTCGATATTTTTAAAAAAGGAAACAAAATATTCTCAAATTATATTATGTTTTTAAAATAAAAAAGTAAAAAAAGATAATAGTTATAGAAAAAAAATTAAAAAAAAAATATTTTTAATGTTGTCAACAATACACTAAACCCTAAATCCTAATCCCTAAACCCTAAATCATAAACCCTAAACCCCTGGGTAAACCCTAAACCCTTGGGTAAACCTTAAACCCTTGGATAAATCCTAAAATCTAAATAAAAAACGACTAAAACCCTAAACCCTAAACGCTTGAATGTTTTAGTGTATAGTGATTTTGATTTAGAGTTAAGGATTTATCCTAGAGTTTAGGGTTTATCTAAGGGTTTAGGGTTTAGGATTAAGGGTTTAGGGATTAGAATTTAGGGTTTAGGGTTTAATGTTATGCTGACGACGTAAAATATTTTTTTTTGTAATTATTATTATTTTTTTTATCTTTTAATTTTAAAAACATAATATAATTTGACAATATTTTGTTTCCTTTTTTAAAAAATATCGAATATAAAATAAAACAATTTTATTGGTTGGTGAACCTAGAAGTTCACCCTATGGAGTGGACTTAAGAATAAGTCGATGATATCTCATATAAAGACGAATATAAAATAATTGAAAATGAAGGAAAGAAAGTACTTAGCGCGAATAATAATTGGGCATCAGTATTATTTTATGCATGCATATATACTTTTGATCTGATTTGATTAGCAAGCAAACTCACCTATAAGACTTTTATCATACAAGGCCATCAATCTCTAACACTATCAAAGCCCAAAGCCTCATATCTTATATTAGGGCCCATGTTAGAAAAAGACAAAACAACTGTTGCTAAATCTTTTGGTAGTGTATGCTTGATCAAAAGAACCGGTTAAGAGTCTACAGATCCTTCAACTGAAAACTTGCAGTCTAAGTTCCACTAAAGAAAACCCTCAACGCCACCTCTGTTTTGGGAGGCAAGTACTGAATCATCCTCGGTACAGCCAAAGAAAGAACTAGCTTATCTCCACCACACATTCCGTCCAACAAACGTCCACTTCAACCTGAAACCGACCAACATCCTCCTCCACGAAAAATTTGACCCATTTTGGACTCTCATATTCTAAAAGACAAGACGGGAACATGATAAAAATAACAGGTTTTAAAATGCTTTAGGTGGCGAAGCTTTCTTGAATGTGGGAGATGCAGATGCAGTTACCCACCATGAATTTTAAAAATCAGTGTAGTTTTATAATGATTTTTCAATCAGTTTTTATAATTTTTCCCCGGATTAAAGTTATTTCTTGATCCTCCACAGCCCACAGGTAGAGGTGTCAAATGGGCGGGCCGTCCAATGGTTGCCCATGTCCATATACAAACGGGCTTAATATGGACAAACCCATTTTTTCCATTAGTTTTCATTGGACAAAATGTGGAAGACCATTAAGAAAATGGTCTTTATTGGTTTTGGGCTTTATGGACGTGGACTGTCCAATGGTCACAAAACCTAAGGCTTATAAAATTTAAGTTTTTCCGCTGAACTCGTAAAATCGATTTTTTCGCTTAAATTTTAATATCAAATTTTCCCGTCAGAACCAGAAAATCGAGTTTTTCTTCAAAACGCAAAATCGAATTTTCCCGCCAAAACCGGAAAATCGAGTTTTTCTGCCAAAACCGCAAAATCGATTTTTCTCGCCAAAACCAAAATTGTTGTACTTATGAACTTATGTATTATTGTACTTATGAATTTATGGATGAATTTTAATTTTATGAACTTGTATATGTAATTGTATGCTTATAAATTAAAATTTTCTTATATGGTCATTATAGACCCCATGGCAAAACCGAAAAATCGAGTTTCTCTGCCAAAATCAGAAAATCGAGTTTTCCGCCAAAACCGCAAAAATGAGTTTTTTCCGCCAAAACTGAAAAATCGAATTTTTCCGTCAAAACTGCAAAATCGAGTTTTTCCGTCAAAACTGCAAAATCGAGTTTTTCCGCCAAAACTGCAAAATCAATTTTTCCCACCAAAACCGTAATTGTTGTATTTATGAACTTATGTATTGTTGTACTTTTGAATTTATGGATGAATTTTAATTTTATGAACTTTTATATATAATTGTATGCTTATAAATTAAAATTTAAAATTTTCTTATATGGTCATTATGGATCCCATGGCAGCCCATAAAAATATGGGTGTTAGTGGGTATGGTCTTTAATGGACATGGTTCTTAATGGACATAGTCACTTTGCTGTCCACAAACAATGAATGGACAAATGGATATGGGCTAATGGACATGGGCTCGCCCAGTTTACAGCTCTACCCACAGGTTACGTAACGCCTGAATTAGACTGACATAATTTAAATGTCGAAGAAAAATGCGATGTTTACGGACTCGAACTCCTGGCTGGTCGCAAACCCGTGGAGTACGGTAAAGACAGCTTCGTGATACTTAGCAACAATGTTCGAGTTCTCACAACGTGTTCTTTTTACTGTTATATCATCATCTTAACGATCATTGATCATTGTTCGTTAATAGGGCTGTTCCTGATAATTTTATATGTGTTTTTAGCTAGCAGATAGTACAACTGTATAATTAACCAATAGTACAAATGTACAATAGTTACTGACATTTTTAAAAGAGTTTTTAGTGGCTAGAAAGCCTAGAATCGGGTAAGTATGATAGACACACAATAATGGTGGCATTTAACCCTGTGAAAGCTGTTCTCTATTGTCCTTATGTTTTCTACGTCGTTTTCCATTATCTAATAAAAAGTTTCGTATTCTTTTAATTAACTTGTGGGGCAAAAACTCTTATCACTAAGTGTTATCTTACGCCGTAGTTTTCTATCAAGTTGATTTACACAAACACAAGCGCATCACGACTAACTATATTAATTCTTTTTAGTCTTGTTATTTTCTTGTATAGGCGCTGACGTCCAAGTCATACCAAAATGTTCTTGTATATATTGGTATACATTAAATAAACTCAATCACTCTATATATAAAACTAGAGTTGAGCGTATCATTTTTAATATACAGACACAATATTCTAAATATAAATATAGTACACTTTTTGAACACATATAAATATAGTACACATAATCTCTAAAAACAAAACAACTAAAACCTTATAAGAAATCATATTAATTATTATTATTATTCTTATTTTCTCGTCTCATGTCATGTGTTTATTTATGATGATTTTTAGTTTCCAGTTTTCAAATAGGATATATACTATTTTTCTTAGACTAGATAATTGTTAATGAGGTAAGTAGATTTTATATTATGACGGGTGGAAGATGCATGCGTCCATCGTAGTAGACCAACGGCCTAAACCATGTGATTTGGTATTGATGAATCATAACATAAACAATTAGTTTTGCTGCTTTGCGTGATAATGATATACCTTATATTATTATAAACCACCCTTTACTACATAATACAAGTCCACATCTGTAAGCTAGGAAAGCGATCAATTTTTAGAAACATAAGAGAGGTAAGAGTAAACAATGATTTACTGACTAATCAAGACTGATCAATGAACTTCAACTTGTTGACATTTCCTGACAAAATTCAATTTGGGACGGAGTAAAGTCCCTACATGTACATATGTGTCAGCATGTTACATGTCTGCTTCACGTCCTTCACAAGTGTGCGTCAGTACACATTTGCCTGAAAATCTAACTTTCACCCACTCACACTATTAGCACTTTCTTCCTTTTCTTCCCCAAAGAAAAAAACTAAACGACTCTGTTTCTCATCTTTACATCTCTCATTTCAAAAAAAGAATCACTTCTTCGAATCTCCACATCTACACGATAAATAACAGAGCGAGGAAGAGAGAAGAGCCGAGAGAGTAGAGATGACGCGAAAATATTTTCAGAGAGAGGTGTTGCCGGTGACGGCGCTGGTAATAATGGAATGTGCCAACGTGGGCTTAAACACTCTGTTCAAGGCAGCCACTTTACAAGGCATGGGGTTCCATGTCTTCATCGTTTACTCTTATGGTCTCGCTGCTCTTCTTCTCCTTCCTTCTCTTTTCTTCTCCTACAGGTTAGATTACAGTTTCTTTCTCTCCTTACTAGTTTGATCCGATCTTTACCAGTTTGAGCTGAAGTTTTCATGTTTTTCTTGAAATAGATTGATGGATTCTTGTTAATTTGTCAGATCAAGAACGCTTCCACCGATGAATTTCTCAATTCTCTACAAAGTCGTGCTTCTTGGGTTAATTGGGTAAAGTATCATTTTTGCTATATTTTTCTTTATTAAAAGCAATTAGAAATTATTTGCATGAGAGTTCCTCAAATTCTCAAATTTTTCTTTATGTTAAGAGAGGACACTTGGCTAAAAGTTGCTCCCAAAAGCTGCAACTGTTCTGCAAAAATCTAACCCTATTCTTTTAATTTTTATTTTCCTTTATTATGAATTATTTTTTTATTTTTGAGGTGTTATTTTCATGATCTTCATAACTTCGTAATAACCGGATTCTTTTTGTTATGACTGGATAGTTATTATAAGAGTAAATATTTAGTACAAACTTTAAAGTATTCTAGATTTTTCTAAATTTTTACCAATCCAGTGAAACATAATTTTCTCATGTTTACTCCACTTACTATTCTAAAAAGGAAATTGCACACTCATGTTTACTCTTGAGTTTTGGTAATACATTTGCTCCATTTTACTTTTCTCTTACTTCTTTTTAATCAATTTATTTTCCATCACTTTTCACCTAAATATGTTACTCTATTTTACTCTAAAATCGAACCCTTTATTACATAGTTATCTAATAAATTAAATATTCTTAATTAATATAGATGCTGTTAGAACATAATGGGGAAATACAAGGACATGTACTAATTTTAGCAAAACTTTTTCTTTTTGATCAACCTAATTTTAGCAAACTGTACTGCAAAATATACCCCATTTTCTTTTGTTTTCCTTTTTAATATATTCTTTTTATCTATTTTTTTAAAAGGGGATGCTTTCATCTTCGTTATAATCGAAATCTAATAGTACTATTTTGTTATATAAATAAGTTAATAAAAATGGTGTTAAAAATAATATAGATGCTGCTCAAACATAATGGGCTACACAGGCATTAACTATAGCTCTCCAACACTTGCTTCTGCAATCAGCAACCTCACTCCTGCGTTCACCTTCTTGCTGGCCATCCTTTTCAGGTTTATTATCCTCTTATATATTCTTTTTACACTATCAATTCCCTAAAATACCCTCGGCCCATGAAGCATATTTGGGCATTGAGTTCAGCCCATGAGGCATCATTTGTTAAATTATTTGGAGTTTGGTATTAGGATGGAGAGTGTATCTTTCAAGAGAACAAGTAGTGTGGCTAAAATGTTAGGAACCATAGTCTCCATTGGAGGAGCATTTATTGTGACTCTTTACAATGGTCCTGTGGTGATCAATATGTCACCACCGTCCATTTCTCTGAGATCGCAATCTCCAAACCACGATTGGATCATTGGTGCGGGTTTTCTTGCCGTCGAGTATTTCATGGTTCCGTTGTGGTACATTGTTCAGGTCTGACTTTAATCAAACTATATTTTCATATATATATATATATATATATATATATATATATATATATATATATATAATTTCACCTCTATATATATGGTAATTGTTTTATGCATGTTATGATCTTAATATTTCTCTTTGTAGACTCAAATCATGAGAGAGTATCCATCCGAGTTCACCGTTGTTTGCTATTATAGCTTTGGAGTGAGCTTTTGGACCGGGCTGGTCACGTTGTTCACTGAAGGGAGTGACTTGAGTGCATGGAAGATAAAACCAAATATAGCTTTAGTATCAATCGTTTGCTCGGTGAGAATATAACTATGGGTTGATGTGTGTTCCTCGACACTAGTATACAATAAATTTTTGTTTATGTTTATATGTTTAGGGATTGTTTGGATCTTGCATAAACAATACAATCCACACGTGGGCGTTGAGGATCAAGGGACCTTTATTCGTTGCAATGTTCAAGCCTCTGTCCATTGCCATTGCCGTCGCAATGGGCGTGATATTCCTCCGGGATTCTCTTTACATCGGCAGGTGAATAAAACTCACACTTGAAAACAATGTACATATAAATCCAGTCTAGTAGTTAGATTGTGCTCACTTGGCTATTGAGGAATATATACATAGTAACTAGTGAATCGAATAGTTTGATAAGCCTAACCACTTAAGTTCAGACCAATCTTTTTCTGCTTTAGTTAACTATTTTGTTTCCATTTACGAACTGTCTGGTGAATGTTTTTGATCTCAGCTTGATAGGGGCAACGGTAATAACCATCGGGTTTTACACGGTGATGTGGGGCAAAGCTAAGGAAATGGCCTTAGTCGAAGATGACAACAAGGCTAACAACGAGGATGCTAACGAAGCTGACCTTGATTCTCCATCAGGTTCACAGAAGGCTCCTCTCTTGGAAAGTTACAAGAACGATGAGCATGTATAAGTATCATCAACCAGTTAATACAGCTCTCTATATTTGTGTTTGTGTATGAAAATTTGATATGTAAAAGTCTTTTAATTTATTTGACGATACAAATGTGATCTTTAATTTTAGGAATCAAATTTCTTCTAATCACAATTATATAATCTAGTGTACGCATAACAAATCAATGAATTTTAGATGACAAACAAAATAATTATGTACAATTCAATAGTGTATGTTTGGCAGAAGAATGACTTTTGTTCAATTTAGCTGGAAATTGTTAAAAATGATTCGGATTCGCGTAATCATTGTCCTTTCAGATACCTTTTTAATCTAGTGAATCGAATAGTTTGATAAGCCTAACCACTTAAGTTCAGACCAATCTTTTTCTGCTTTAGTTAACTATTTTGTTTCCATTTACGAACTGTCTGGTGAATGTTTTTGATCTCAGCTTGATAGGGGCAACGGTAATAACCATCGGGTTTTACACGGTGATGTGGGGCAAAGCTAAGGAAATGGCCTTAGTCGAAGATGACAACAAGGCTAACAACGAGGATGCTAACGAAGCTGACCTTGATTCTCCATCAGGTTCACAGAAGGCTCCTCTCTTGGAAAGTTACAAGAACGATGAGCATGTATAAGTATCATCAACCAGTTAATACAGCTCTCTATATTTGTGTTTGTGTATGAAAATTTGATATGTAAAAGTCTTTTAATTTATTTGACGATACAAATGTGATCTTTAATTTTAGGAATCAAATTTCTTCTAATCACAATTATATAATCTAGTGTACGCATAACAAATCAATGAATTTTAGATGACAAACAAAATAATTATGTACAATTCAATAGTGTATGTTTGGCAGAAGAATGACTTTTGTTCAATTTAGCTGGAAATTGTTAAAAATGATTCGGATTCGCGTAATCATTGTCCTTTCAGATACCTTTTTAATCACTAGGGGCGGAGCCCCGCGCAAGCGCGGGGTTGTAGATGTTGTTGCTTAATTTAAGGAGAATATCCAGTATTTGAGGTTGTTCTTAAACGTGTGTTGTTGTGTTGCAGATATTTGTATATGCAGAGGGTTGTGGATGGGGACATTAGTAGGGAGGTGTAGGTTTATACTTGGTTTAGTCGATGAGGACTTGTAAATCACGACCACTTGACTTGTGTGTGTCTTTTGATGTTGTTTGAGCCTGCTCATTACCGTTTTGTTTGGCTCCGTATAGCGTGAGTGATAAAGTAGGCTCTGCTTTTCTAGGTTTCTTGTTTTTTCTCGACTGTGTTGTAAGGGTTCATTTATATTAGCAACAACGGATGAGGTTGGACTCTTCTACTTATTGTTCGTCGGAGTTAAGTCAGACGCAAGTTAATAATAATCATTTTCACACTTATAAGGAGGTTATATAGCTCATTAACATTTCAATGTCTGGATATTAGCCGAAGCTTTAAGGGTATTAAGGCTGTTTTATGTTGATAACTATTACAGTTGTTAATATATGATAATATAGCTCAGCAGATATGTTTTTTAAGGATCGAACTAATTGAAATGTGTTTAATGGAGATAATTTCGTGGTAGTTATAAACCATGAAAGTCTATTTGCAAATCTATAATTAAAATCAAACAAATATTTTTTAACAAAAATTAATTTTATCAAAGAGACGTTATATCATCAATAACAATTGGCGGACACCTTTAAACAAAATAAAAAATTTCATCATGCTTTTCGAAAAAAGGAGTTTATCTTAAATTGATGACAGGCTAAAGGTGGTTTTTAGTAATAACATATTACTCCCTTTGCTTCAATTTAGTTGATGTTGCACACTCATTAATAAATTGTTAATTTTATTATTAATTAAAGCTAATCCACCCAATACAAAAATTTGGATAGAGTAAAATTAGTCAAAAATATTAAACTACATTAAAGTTCTGCATATAAATCTGAAAACGTCATTTAAAAATTGGAACCAAAAAAATATTATGATATTAATTAAAATATTTATAAGGTGATGGTTGTTTAAGGATTTGGTTGTGTTGAATTATGTACCTATCTCAGTAAACTTAGTTTCATACAAAACATTTAACTGATACAGTTCCAACATTCAGTCACGGTTGGCTGCCAGAAGCAAGTGGTTGTCACTCTGGCTTGTGGGACTGTGCTGATGCTTTCAACCTGAAACTAATAAGTATGTGGGTTATTATTTTGGGTCAAGATGGTATTTGACGAAAGCTTAGCATACCCCTGGATGAGTCTTCACAGCCACATCTTCAGTAAATGTAGACACTGTGAAGGTGCGGTGGTTGGTAGTAAAATTGTAGGGCATCACCAAAATCTAAAAGACGTATTGCTTGCCAGCAAGTTCATATAAGCTTTGCTTGTTAATGACAATAGCGTGGTAGCAGAAACGTCAGATAAATGGAGTGTGTTTGTGGAGGCAAACCTCCTCAAGAGCCAGTGAGGCTGCTTCTATCTTGGTGAGTTTCGTCTTGTGTGTCAAACACGACACGTTACCCGAGATGCAGTGTGCTAAGTTGGATTTGTTAATCAAATATGGATATTGTATAGCTGAGATTAAGTATGAATTATCAAAATC
This sequence comes from Brassica napus, assembly GCF_020379485.1. Taxonomy (NCBI): domain Eukaryota; kingdom Viridiplantae; phylum Streptophyta; class Magnoliopsida; order Brassicales; family Brassicaceae; genus Brassica; species Brassica napus. Next base: position 26,879 of record NW_026014993.1, read on the forward strand.
TGTTAAAACCGGTTTGGTGACACACGTTTGTTGAAATGGAGTGAAGTCAGTGATTTCTCCAACTTCGTGCTGCAACTGGTGCAAAAAACATAAGACCATCCATTTTGCTGGACCCCACTGACGATCTGAGCTCTGAACAGGAAGTTAGCTTCTTGATCTTCACAAAGGCAATTGAAAATGATACAATATATCTTTGACCAAAAAAGATACGATATTTTTTAGAAGATAATAGAGTAAAAGTTATCTGATCGGTTGACTTGCAGAGGTTTGTATGAAAATCCCCAGGTGTCACAAGTTCTACACGTGGGAAGAGCTTTGTAGCCGCACCTCTCAATCTGTAAACAGTATAATTATTTTAAAATGGATACGAACACATGGATTTAGTGTTAAAATGCCTACAAATGGTTACGAAAGCATATAATATGATTCGCAAGAAGGACATACATAGAGTTAAAGATCAGAATTTATCAAGGAAGGATTTGATATACACTATTGCCCTCAGTATGCATTTTCTTGGATTCGAGTAATACATTCTTGCAGCTTGAGCTGAAAACGTACACACAATGTCAGTTGGTCATGGAAGCTGCAATATAATGAAATAGGAAAGCCTCGTTTTGAGCGACTTCAATTCCAGAAAAGCATGCCCTGTCTCTGTTTGTACTGAGCTCCTGCCAGGAAAAATAAAAGACGAAGACGCCATACTTTGACCATAGTATTTCAAATAATCTCTTAATCATCTCAAAACTGAACAATAAAAAGATGGAGAACACACATCCAACGTATGACTGTTTGCCTGTGCAAGTTGCAAATTCTTTTCCTGCACATTCCTTAAGTTGATCCTCAGTTTCTGAAACTCAACCCCGCTAAGATCAAAACTTTTACTGCAACCACAAAAAAAAAAAAACAAACATTCACCACCAAAAACCACGCTCATCAAACTCATAAAAGAGAAAGATGGTTACTTTCTGTGTGCTAGAGCTTTTATCAGTGTCATGTTTTCCTGCAAAACCAATAAAGCAACCAAAAATCAGTAAAATAACAGTCTGCCACCATAAACGCAACAAAAATAAAAGTGCAAAAGGCAATGCCTTTTCAAGCTTCTCAGTATATTCTTTAGAAGAGAAGCATATTTTGCTACGTCTCTTCATTGGTTTCGATTGACCCTCCAAATTGCTAATAAACGCCAGTTTTGTACTATGTGCACTGCTAAAGGCACTCATAACACTAAAGGCAAAGCTAATAACGGAATCAAAAACTTACACGAACACATTGATTTAATGTTAAAATTCCTACAAATAGTTACCAAAGCATATGTTTAATATGATATAAACTATTGCTAATTTTTCTGGCAGTTTTGTAAAACGTGAGACTTGCGACGTACCTGGGTTGTGAAAGCTTTGATGGCAGCAATTCTCAGGTCAAAGTAAAAATTGGTGGCCGGTGGGGGGGGGGGCGTGGGGGGGGAGTATCAGATTGAGAAACAATTGCATCGGAAGAACTGAGGAAGAAATTTTCAAAGGAGTGATCTAGGGTTAGACGTAAGAGAATCTCAAAGCCTGTGTATTAGATGATATATTCCAATCTCAACCCTCATATATTTATAGGTTTTCATGTGTTTTTCGGTTATACAATGCTTCAGGCTTTGATAGTAAAGCGAGTTTAATGTGAAGGGATCACTCATTGCAATGGTTGAGAGATGAACGTTTATCAGAGGCTGAGAAAGAGAAGGAGATGAGGAGACAGGGTAAACCGAAAGTTAAATGGAAAAGAAAGTGATTGCAGCGTTTCAGATGATCACCGATTATTAATTATGATGGGCTTCATAGTTTTGATAATGAGCTCTTTAGCTAAATATAAGATGACCCAACAAATAATAAAACCCACGAAACAACATCTAAATGAAACGCGGCTTGGATGTGTGTTTAGACACGTGTCGACGCCTAATGAACCTAATTTCTGACGTGGCACTCCTTAGAAGGAGAGAGTCTCTTCTTTATAGTATAAGATTGTTCAATATACCTCTCATTATTTAATACTCCTATAATTTAAAATTCATTATTTAATACTCCTATAAGCATATAATATTATAAAATATTAAAATATGCAAATAATATATATTTTATGATAAAATATATTAATATAAATGTTTTAATCGTTTGATTCACTAGTGCTTCATTTGATCCATCTGATTTGTTTTAGTTTCACTCATTCTAATATTTAATTTTAAAATTCAAAATAATAATAAATATGTTTAAAATAATTTTCTATTATTTTGAATAAAATTTTATATATTTTATTTCTAAAGTATATTTAAAATAGCTTTTAAATTATGAAAAGAAATAGTATTTAAATTTTATATAATTAAATTTTTGAAGTACTTAGAACCGCTTTTTATCCATTTTCACTATTCAAATATATGTTATGAACAGATAGATTGTACCATTCGATTTACTTGAACCATTTTTGTTCCGTTCAATCTGTTTGATTTTTTCGATCCGCAACACTTTATCCGCTTTCTCCATTCGTAACCTTACAAATAACTTTTAAAAGTATAAAACCGACACTTATGGACCACAAAACGACATTTCAACACTAAGAATTTATAGCATAAAGAGAAAAACAGAGGAATAATAAATCACAGCTCTCATTCAACACTAAGAATTTATCATTTCTAATAATGGCCGGAGCCGTAAGTCTCTGGAGGAGAGAGGCCGTGTTCTTGACGGCCATGCTTGCGTCCGAAACTGGTATCGTAGGAATGAATACTCTTTTCAAAGCAGCGACTTCAAAGGGACTCAACTCTTACGCTTTCCTAGGCTATTCTTATCTTCTTGCTTCCCTTCTACTTCTTCCTTCAAATATCATCTCCAACAGGTTTCTAGCAATCCAATCTATTTGGTAGTTCGTAACCATTTATTTTTTGGTTTCATTTGATTCTGTACGTATTTCTAACAGGTCAAGATCACTTCCTCCATTAAGTTTCTCAATACTTTCTAAGATAGGACTTCTTGGACTATTAGGGTAAATCCATCTATATAATTCTTCATACAATTATGAATATGGAACTATCTTCCACTTAAGTGTTGCTAATATAATTATTTTTTTTGTTTTGATAGTTCAATGTATGTGATCACAGGGTATATAGGCGTTAAATACAGCAACCCAACCTTAGCTTCAGCTATTAGCAATATCACTCCTGCTCTTACCTTTATCCTAGCCATTATCTTCAGGTTTTTCTTTCTCTTTTCCCTAATCATGGAGTTTTTTTTGTCAGCTAATTATGGAATTTTGCAGTTGATTTCTGATTATTTTTAAGAATAAAAATATATTTTCATTATCATATCTTGTTAATGAGTCAAAAAATGGTAATGATTGTTTTAGGCTAATTGTAAACTGTAATAAGCAACTTAAAACTGATTTTTAATTCAAATCAACAAAATGTAATTTTGCTTAATGATTTTTTCAGTTCGACAACTTCATATTCTTAAAGTAAACTCATGGTGGTTAAATTTAATTTACTATCAATACACTTAACCACATTTTTTATAGCTAACTAATTTTTTGAGCCAACTATTTAGCACCACTACCACTGTCTCAGCTACAAATTAAAATCTATTTGATAGGAGTATATATAATTTTTTTTTGACATCACCAAAATAAAGTATATATAAATTATATATAAATTATTTGATTTACCAGCTTTTATACTATCTTTTGTAATTTTAACAGAAGAAAAAACGGAGAATATTTATTTTTATATTTCTTTAGTCTGTACTAAAGGAATGTTTAATGCATAGATAATTCTGAAGGAAATTTGTTTTAATGCATATATTATTGGGATCTCTATATTATTTAGTTTTCCTTCTTCCTTTCGATGGATACAATTATTCAGGTTCGGTAAATAATAAAATAAGTTTATATATCAGTATCGCACAATCACAATCCTACTTTGTGGTGAACAACACGCTGCTGTTCATTGGTACCATGTACTTATATCTAACAAGGCTGCTTGCATTATTAGACAAGATGCGTATATATCGGATTTTCTTTGGCAGCCAGCCTTTTGTTTTTTGTCAATTTGACAAAAGATACTATATCGTTTAAAATCAGTTAGAATAATAAAACGTGACAGAATCATTAATTTTTAATTTATGAAAAAGAATGGAGAAAGTAAATTTCAAAGAAAGGAGCAGTGTAGCCAAAGTGATGGGGACAGTATTGTCGTTAGTAGGCGCACTTGTGGTAGTTCTGTACCACGGTCCAAGTGTCTTCGTTGCATCTTCTCCGCCGTATCTACACTTCCGTCAGCTTTCTCCGTCGTTATCTTCTTCAAACTCCGACTGGATCATCGGTGGATGTCTTCTTACCATTAAAGACATCTTCGTTTCTATTTCTTTCATACTTCAGGTTCTTTTATGACTCCTTCAGTGATTGCTACATTTAAAAATGCTTTTAAACTATATTCTAAACATATATCAAACTAATGATCGGTTTAACCTATACGAAATTAATTGATTTTTTCCTATATATCAAACATCAATTCATTGCAATATTTATTATACATATATTGGGCAGGCACATATAATGACTGAATACCCAGCAGCATTTACTGTCTCCTTTTTCTATTCGATGTGTGTTTCAATCTTGACCTCGTTGACTGGACTCGTGGTCGAGAAGGACAATCCAAGCATTTGGATCATTAGATTCGACATTACATTGATAAGCATTGTAACTATGGTACGATCTATATATAGTTTCAAATGTTAAATCAAACTTCCTTTGTTTTTGTCTTAACATAGTATTTACTTGTAAAACATTTCAGGGAATATTCACTCCAGTATACTACGTGATTCATTCATGGACAGTGCGTTACAAAGGACCTCTTTACTTAGCGATATTTAAGCCATTGTCCATTTTAATAGCGGTTGTTATGAGTGCTATTTTTCTCGGCGATTCTCTCTATCTCGGATGGTATATATATGCATCATTGGTTTTGATCTACTTATTTTGGAAATAAAAAAACAAATCTAATCATATTGTGCTTTATGTTGCAGTTTGATAGGAGGAGTTTTGATAACGTTAGGGTTTTACGCTGTAATGTGGGGGAAAGCAAACGAAGACAAGACTCGGTTGTTGACACTTTTAGAAAACGAGAAAACGCCTCTTCTGTTGAATCACAACGACGACCAAATTTAATTATTTGAAACAATTTGTAACCATACTTTAGAATGTGTACATGCATATAGTATATCGTTTCTTTTTTTGGTCTGAACATACTATTAGTATTTTGTAGGGAAAAAAAACATACTATGTGTACTGTGTAGAACTTGAAAATGGTCATCTAATTGTTAAAACTAATTAACGGTAGGGGAAATTCTAACTTTAGGCTTGTTAGGATTTTTTTTATTGAATGTATTTTTGATAAGTGAAATTCGACGTATGTATTTTACAAAATTATTTTCTAATTATTTAATATTATTTTCAATGTTTTTCTTATTATTATTTTCTATATTTAAAGATAAACTCTACAAAATTATATTCAGCTATGCAATGCGATGAAGAAATAATTAAAGTGTTGAGGCTGGGGAAGAGTATCATCTTGATTCGTGGGTTCCTTTATGTACTGTGGCGCTTGAAGTTCCTAAGCCCCGTATGGCCTATGCTTTCTCTGTTTTGAGAGATTTGAAGCTTCCGGTGAATGGTTACGCCATGGATATTGTCTTGTTGAGTTCTCTCCCGTTCGTGAAGTCTTCTCTTTTGTTCTTGGTGATAACAATGTAGAGTATTGATTATCATTTGTCTCGCTGTATCTGTGTCACTAAGGTTTGATGACTGTAGTTTATTCCTTTGGATATGAATATTGACTACTGAAACAATTAATATCTGAGTACAAAAGCTTTCGAGCTTGTTCTGTCTAAGATCGATCTTAAGGACATCGTGGTTGCTGGTGGAACACTACATAAGCTTTGTAGTTCAATGGTTGCTGAAGAACTTAGCTGTTATTTTTCTGTTTCAAGTTACGTTGGATCATGGTTTTGATAGAGTTTGAGCTATCGATTCAATCACAAACGCACGCTCTCTCAAACTCAATCACAAACTCTCCAAACACTTTATTGAATCAGTGGAACAATGCACTACACTTTGTATCAAGAACCAACTTGAGATACGATGGCTTAACCCACTCGTAATCTCCTCAGGACTCTCGTCTCAATCCAAAATACAAAGCTGCCTTCTCCAACGGACTCTCAACTCTATTTATATGTGATCTTCATCTCAACGGCAAAGCCTCCAAGTGGAAGAGAGTCTTTCTTCTTTGACTTCTCAGTCAACACTTCTCTTCTCATTTTGTGGAAATACAGCTAAACAAGCTTATCAGTTTTCTGTAAGGACAGCTCACTGGTGGCTCCGGGGCTAGATCTGAGATTTTGGGGAGGAGGATATAAACATTTCTTTTAAAAGTTTTTTTTTATATAAAGTTTCCCTAATTTGGAGGTCTACTTCTATATATACAAAAGTATATTTTTGTATGTTTATCCACAAATGGATCATAGTTGTTCAGAAAAAAAAAAAAATCCACAAATGGATCATCTTAATTGTCTAATTACGGCCATTAGAAACTCGTTCCACGCATCAATAGGCCCTGGCAAACACCAGTGGACGCAGTCATTATAACCTTTCATCCATTTATTTCCCCAATGACCATTAGGATGCCCATCAGGTCTCATCAGCATAACCTTAGTCACATCCAAAACCGCAAACTTCTTTCCTTCATAGTCTCCTTTTGTTACACCTTCAAGCTGCTGAATCTGAGATGTCCTGATCTTCATCTCGTTACTCTGGAGATCGATCTGGTTCTCACCAAAAGGACTTATCCTGCTGCACGCTCCTCCAGTATCCCAAGTCCCGTTCTCGAAATGGGAAGGGGAAATAGTCCTCAGGACCGTAACTAAGTCTTCCTTGCAGTTCTTACACTCACTGATGTGCTTAAATAGCGCTGAGTAAACAAGCTTAAACCCTTCGTCCGGGCTTATCTGAGTCATGTTTGGTAAGTTACAGTAGATGCAACCAAGCGTCTCGTCTCCTCTATGGATGATTATTGGTCTGAAGAACCGGTGAGCAGCCGAGACAATAGAAATGTCTGTATTTGGCAGACCCTTGGACCACCCTTCATCCATCTTGGCAAGATCTATATCAAACAATCCAGTTCCGGTCTTGTTACTGTCTACCCTCTCTTGTCCCGCCACAAGAAACTTAGTCCAAGATGTAGATTGTGTGAAATCATGACTAGGAAAGTACCAAATCCTGTTTCTGTCTTCTCCATCCTTGTAGATCTCTCTAGGAGTTTCTTCCTGCAGAAGCAAACGCTATTTTTTAACTTTCTTGTAAACCAAGCAACAGATACATCTTAAAAAAAAAAAAAGATTGAACTTCACCATTGACAACAAGCAAAGAAGAGATTCCATGTGGTTTCTTGCTACATAATCACCAATAAAACTCATCTTCTTGCCTCTAACCATACTGAGAAACGCCTTAGGGTTAAATCTAGGGAGATCGCAGCCATCGGGTTTCCATCTCCAAAACAAGAAATCTCTGTCTGATCGCCCATGTTTTATGCAGTTCTTGGAAGCAGGAATAGTGGAACAGCTTGAGTTTGTGTACAAAGATCCTCTTTTGTCTGGAACCCAATGTCCCTTGAACAAATTACATTCAGGATCTAACCAAGCCACACCAACAACAAGAACAAAAATAAAATAAGTCAGTAGAATTTTCCAAAAATAGCCCAAGAACAAAAGAAAAAAATGAATGGTACAATAATATAGGAATGGTTACAAATAAAATTATATATTCATAAGTCTAAAAGTACAAATAATCCTTGTTCCCATAACCTAAGCTCGTGGAGAAACCAATCCTCACAAAACCATATTCTATATTCTCTTTTGTGTTACCTTACCGATTTGAGGTTGGGGAGTGGGAACATTTTGATCGGAGATGGACCTGAAAGGACTTTGATGGTAAACCAAGAAAACGGTGAAGAAGAGCGTTATACAAAGAAAAGGCGAGAGGAATGGCGATGATCTTCCCATGTTTGAAGCTATCCATCTCTGTGTTTTCTCTGAGCTTTCCCAGAAAACCGATGATGATTTCATCGTTGCATGTCGATCATCCCACGCATATGTTTTCTATTTATACACATCCCACGCATATGTCATTCTCTATTCTGCTTCCTTAAACTTTAGTTTTTGGCAGTAAAAAATGAAAAAGGGTTGAAAATGGCGATTTTTTTAATGAAATTATGAGTATCTTTTGGTTCAAAATTATTTTGTTTTTATATATTTGTTTGCTTTCATTATGTAATAGTAGCCGTCTGATGAAGACGTGTGGCGTGCGAGGAGGTGCCGTTGGTTTTGCATGTGAATTTGTGGTGTGGTGAGTCTTTTTCCATTTACAATTAAACCATATTTCACGGTGAAATCTTTTTTTTGGAACAAATGCTGTAATGGACCACAAGGGATCAAAATAATCTCATATGGACCTCTTGCCTTTTTATTTTAAAAATGAATTAAAATTAAATCAAAAATAGGAGGAAAAGACCATGAAGCCTAGAAAGTTCTACTTATTTACTAACCCAACCACACACTATCCTAACCCACTAACCCGATCCTACTCAATTGATCCCTAAATCTCCAAATCTTTGTTTCTCAAACATCCTCCCTCTCACGATTTTCACCTTCATCTTTCATTACTATTTTTTCAAAATCAAACTAAAATCATGTAACATCCACCTGATTCCTCTTGTGTTACTCAATTTTATCTATTCCATAATCAATCATGATTCATAATGTTAAGAACCCAGATTTTAATTTTTTTTTATTTCATATCAAAATTGTTTCATCTCATTATCCAAATCAAAATCGAAAAATTCTTCAAACTTTATGAAATTTCATTCTTATCCCAAATCGATCAATTCTCCATCTTTCTCAATCCATTTTCTCTTATATAAAATTGAATCTCGTGTTCAATGTACAAAATTTCCGACAATGAAAAACACAGAGTATTACTAGTACAACTAGTACAACTGAAACTAATATAACTGGTACAACTAGAACGTGAATAACTAATACAACTACAACAAATTTAGCTAGTATGACTAATATAATTAGAACGTGTATAACTAGTATAACTTTACCATTAATATGGTATATTAGCTTTTTGTTTTCAGCATGCGAATGATGTTATAGAAGAGGATGATGTAGAACCAATGAAAAAGTTGGTATAATCTTCCACTATATGGATTTGTCGAAATATGTTTAAAGTTATTTTATAATATTTATTTGGATAGTTATTGTTCACCAATTGTACCAGTTGTACTAGTTATACTATTTACGGAAAAAATTATCTTCACATGTAGTTCAACCATAATGTTTAAAATATGATACACGTTTAAAAAATGATGCACAATACAAGATGAAATAACATAGTTGTACTAGTAATTGAATTGTATTGGTTTGTATATTGTTGTACCAGTTTGTACATAGTTATACTTTGGCATTGAAATCGAAAAAACTAGTTGTACCATGTATATTTACTACAATTTTACAATTAATATGATTATATTTAATTTTTGTTTTCAACGTATGAATGATATTTTAGAAAGGGATGATGTATCACCAATGAAAATATTGGTTTAATTTTCATGGATGTGTCAAAATATGTTAATAGTTTGTTTATATAATATTTGTTTTGATAATGATTTATTTTACCATTTGTACTAGTTGTATTATATATGGAAGAAAATTATCTTCACGTTTTTGCTCCCGAAGCCAAATAAGACAACTGCCAAGTGAGAAAAGATTGCAGTTTAAGATCTGGAAGAGTATAGTCCAAAATATAATTAATGCATAAGCCATCACGAGTTTGAAAAAAATACATAAACATTAATATTTGGTATTTGGACTACAACAATAATAGTTTAACCGGTTTAACTACAGTAGTACTATTACTAGTTTAATTGTGGCAACACTTGATTTGTGTTTTTCTAGTGTTGGTTAGTAGGTTTATCGCCTCAAAGTTCATTTTCTTGATATGGACATGAAAATATTACAAGAAATAGAGCAATTGTAATCACATACACAAAAAGAACATGGTGAAACTTGCATATTTTGATATAAAATATGATATACATATGTTTGTTGTATCTACAAATTTGATTTCAAATAGTTTTTGATTCTTATGTTTGCAAATTCGTACATTTCACTCAGTTTATTATTTAATTCTATTTTATAATTTAAATTTTTTCCTACAAAAAAATAAATCTTCAAAAATTTATGAAGTTTTTAAAAAATTATAAAATTTATAATCCCAATACCATCAGTTTTTTTAATATCTATTTTTTTTATAAATATTATTTAGTTTTACGTGTTGTATTTACGTACCTAACAAATTTTTCTCTTAATTTTATCGACTTTGATTTAATGTATTTCAACCAAAAGAAATAGATAACAGGTTAAACTACACAAAAATATCTAGGAATAGTACTATTAGTACAACAACTTGATTTAATATTCAACCATAATGTTTAAGACATGATACACGTTTAAAATGTAATGCACAATATAAAATGAAATAACACAGTTGTACCACTTCATTATGTGTACATGTCTGTGCCCCAATAAAATGAAATCATAAATTTTGTTAAAATACATTTCATGTATGTTTTCCAAAAATTATGTGGACAAAGAAGTTAACAAACCTTAAAAGTATAAGGTAGATTATGCAAACTTATGTGATTGTGTTAGATTTGCAAAAAAAAAAAACCCCCCATGAAATATCATAAGGAACCTTTATAAATACTTTACAATTTAGCCACTTTATTGATTTTTTTCATATGACATACTCGAAGGAATATTTAAATTTCAAAACCTGAGTAGTTGTACTAGTTATATCAGTATTACTAGTCCGGTAAATACATTTCATAACTGTTAAAATACATTTCATGTATGTTTTCCATAAATTATGTAGACAAACAAGTTAATAAACCTTAAAAGTATAAGGTAGATCATGTAAACTAATATATAATAAAAAAATATACCAAATTTTTTATATGTTTAGTTTTAGGAGTTGTACCAATTTTTTCACATTATAACTTTGTAAATATATTTTTGATGTTTATTTTTCATAATAATATGGTCAATCTAATTAACAAACCTTAAAAGTATAAGATATCTTATATAAAATTGGTAGTGTGATTTAATAATTTAACAATAATTGAAGAACCTCAGAAAAAATAGATGAAATTTATCATCATATGTAAAAAATGATTTAATAGTTGAGTTAAGTAGCTGCAAATTGTACATAAATTATAACATTTATATACTAGTTGTACCAATTATATTATTTTTTAACATGTATAGTTGTATGAGTTATACTAGTTGTACCTAGTCGAATGAGAGAATGAAATAATGAAAATCGTGTGGCTCTGAGTTATTTATGCATCAGATTAAAGAGGGGGAGAGGATAGAGAATGAGAGATCTGTGAAAGCGTGTGGCCAAGATTAAAACATAGAAAATATGATCAATGGCTCTGGTTGGAGTTTCATTAATGGCATTTTTGTAAATATAACATTCCTCTTTTCTTCTCTTAATCCGACGGTTGTGATTTATAGAAAGATTATAGAATCCAATGGTTCATATTATTCATTCATTAAGGGTAAAATAGTAGTTTACAATCACTTGGTCCATACAGATTTTTTTTGGATGTGTGAGACTTGTTTTTGGCCTTTTGGTCCATTTCAGATTTTAGTCCCTTTTTTTTGTCTTAGTAGAATTTTTTAGCGCGCCTAGGTATTGTTATGTATCTTCTTCCCCTTTGTCGACTTTTGAATTTTTTTTTTTAACACATCGACTTTTGAACTTAATAGTCTATTTAAAGTTTTGGGGGAGGGGGGGGGGGGGGGGGAGAGGGGGGGGGTAAATGTCAAGTCAAATGTTGCGATTAATCTATTCTATTAAAAGGGAAGCATTCTTAATAAATCTACTTATAAAGGTTGTTTGGACCTATTAATTAGAATTTAGTTAGATACATTATTTAATCTCTACACATAGCATATCCTAAATAATATAAGGGAATAGTTATAATCTCCTGCATTTTAGGAAAGATCAGTTAATTGCAATATTTACACAACTATATTTTTTTTTAACGCTGATTTATTATGATCTTACAATTATGATATAGGAAATATTACATAGACGATTCGAACTATATTTATAGGAAATATTACACAACTATATTTATAAATGAAATCTTCTACGATTGCCAAAGAAAAACTAATCATATAAAATGTCAAGTCAAAATGTTGCGATTAATCTATTCTATTAAAAGGGAAGCATTTTTAATAAATCTACTTATAAAGGTTGTTTGGACCTATTAATTAGAATTTAGTTAGACACATTATTTAATCTCTACACATAACATATCCTAAATAATATAAGGGAATAGTTATAATCTCCTGCATTTTAGGAAAGATCAGTTAATTGCAATTTTACACAACTATATTTATAAATAAAATCTTCTACGATTGCCAAAGAAAAACTAATCATATAAAATAATTATCTTCTGCAATTCACGTTTAACTAAAAGTAAAATATTTATTTTAATATTTTAATCAACCATTGTATTCTAATATATCACTATTTCAGTCCCAAAGCCATAAATAGCAGTATAACATATTTATTAATAAGATCATATTCAATGATATTTTATACAAAAATAACCATTAAAAAATATTTTATCACCCAACGTCATGATTGTTATGTTGCAACATCTATACTATTAAAGCATGATCCTATTTTAAAAATTTAGGATTCTACCCTAGAATTTTAATCATATTTACAAAATAATAGAAATATCTCATATTTATGGTAACAAATAAATTTTCTTTACAAACCAAAACAAAACCATAATGCTAATTAACTATTAGCATTTACTATAGGTAAAACTTTATCATATCCATAGCAAAATTGTTTCGACTAGATTTGTTTTTGAATAATTAGATATTTTTAATCATATGAAATATACTTAATTTTGTGGATAATAAATAAATTAAACTAATATAATTTATTTATTAGATACAAATTAATTGAAGTGTTTTTTTGTAGTGTATTTTCCTAATATGAGAAATAAAAAAATCATAAACTTTCCATTTTACAATTTTTATAGTTGAGTTTTATATGGTGGAACAAATATATGCATCTAAGTAAATAAATAAATAAATAAATAATCATTAAAAGTTAAAATCTGCAAAGAATAATATTAAAATATGCAATGTGAAATATCATTCATTTTTTCAACTTATATAGTAGTGTTTTTATATAATTGGAACAAATATATGCATCTAAATGATCAAATAAAATATTATCAATAAAAAATAAGATGTGCAAAAATAATATTAAAATATGTAATGAGAAAATATCTTTAGTATATAAATATAATACTTTAGAATAAATTAAAATTAATACAATATTTTTCTAAACAATTAACTTCTTTAAAAATAATTTCATAAATATAAATATAAATTTTTTATATATCATATCTAATATCTATGATTATAACATAAACAATCAGTAAATTTTAAATGTATATGGTTATCATATATAAAAACACATAATCTTATAATTTAAAATAAAATTTTATAATTAAAAAATTTGAAGAATTTTAAAAGAGAATTAATTCCGCGCTTTTTAAAGCGCGGGTCAAAATCTAGTTATTAACTTAAAACCGAGACGAATATATAATTTAAAAACATAAAACTACATATGTAAATTGTTATAATTCTCATGATATACAATATCAATAAAACATGGTTTAATATATTCAAATCAAAGGGGAATTATTGAGAAATTGATTTGTGTAAAATTTGAAATTTTATAAGTTGATAGATTTCTTAAGAATTTTTTTCCCAATAACCTCTCTAAATAAATTTTTCAATATCCTGACAAAACCTGATATTTTAATTTCTGTTATTAGAATCAAAATCTAAAGTTAAATTCCACATTTGGAGTATAATCTAGTTAATAGTACCAAATGTTATATAATTAACCAATATTAGAACAAGATCATGATGATAGGTAAGTCAATATATGTATACAAACATCTAGTGATGAGATCCAGTTGAAATCTTAACGCAATTTTGTTTGTTTTTTGGTTTTAATTATGGATCAATCACCGACCAAAAATATTAATTTATCATTGTTTTATAAGAAGCTAAAATTACGGTGTTACCCAAAGAATTATATTTAAAATATGTAAAATTTTATTTTATACTCATATTAAAAGCAATTTAACTATCGACAGAAAAATTGAAATTAGTTTAACTGATAAAATACTATGTGCTATACAATTTATTCATTCATATTAAAATAATGTCAGAATGAATAAGTATACATGTTTTTTAAAAATAAAATAAAGCAAAACAAAAAAAATGCCAAACGATTGCATATAAAGAAACATAAAAATAATATATTTAATTATGCAATTGATATTTTAATGTTTCAATAGTTAAAACTAAGAAAAATGGTATTTCGTATATAAAGTAATAAAACCTGAATTATAAAAATCCATGTGCCACGTCCATTGAATTTTAACGTATTGTTTTGGCTTTTGATTATTTTTTAACTGATTTTACGCTAGTCAACTTCTTCTTTTCTACAGCATGTGTTTCTTTTAATGACATACAATTAATACAATATATGGAGAGGTATTTTAAATATAAAAATGCAAACAATTTATTGGACACTCAATTAATAAACTAAAACCATAGTTCATAACTTAAAACATACTAGTAAGTAACATGCTAAATGAGAGATATATATCCACATCAGCAAGAAAACTAATAGTAATATTTACCAGCTTAACCACACACCTGGATGGTCTGAGTAGTACGACAAAATTAAAAAGATGTTAAACACAATTTCGGGTTTGGAATCCACCAAATCCAAATTTATTCTTTTGTGTGGCTAAGATATATGGATATCTAATTGTCTTTACGAGCAACCGAGTTTGTTTGGCACCGTCGTAAACAAACTTCAGAAGACTATCGATTGGGTTTCGACCCATCGAATACTCCTAAATTATCAATATATTTTTTTTTACCAGCTTACGCGCATTTTATACTAACTGCTAATTTAATCTTGCAGTATTTAGCTACCACGTGAGAGGATAAAATTAAGAATAGTAATAGTGGTAATCACGTTGGTTTTATAGCATCTAGTACAGCTGTATTGCATAATACATATATATATATTTTTTAATCAAAAAAATATTTGTGTATATATATATATATTCCCTTTCTAAGTCAAACACGTGTTGATAGTAGCAAAATAGAATAATCAATCGAGAGAGAGAGAGTTTAAGAAAGAGAAAGCAGATCTGTTATTGGATCCGGTGACTGGCGGCGCGTTAGCGCGCGTGCCGTCACCGGAGCCCTCCAGCCACCAGTAAAACTGTCGATTTCAGCTTCGGTTTCGTCTCCTCTTCTAGCCACCTTGCTTGAGCTATGGAACAAGGTCGTCCATGGCGGATCTGTCTCTGGCGCAAGGGCGCGGTCGGTGTAAGCTCAAGAAAAGGAGCTTGTCGGATTGAGAAACGGAGGATGTGCTATGCACAATAAAGGAAGTGTAACTTGCTGTTACAAGTCGGTTATGAGACGATGACGTGTCAATGTCTCATTGGTTCCAAGATGTTACTTTGGCGAGAAGCAAAGAAGATTTGGAAGATTTGGGCTTATCACAATATTTAGGCAACTAGGGTATTGTGTTAAGGGTATTTAACCTGATTACTTTGTTCGTATCTAGGTTAGCCGTTTTGATTGATTGAAAAGCTAGAGCAAGAGGTTTGTTCTTGAGAGCTTAAGAAAGACGAGTACTCAAAGGTGTAGCTCGTACTTTCTGTTTTGAAAGATTAGGAATTGGTCCGTCTCTAGTCGTGTGTGACTGAGAGTAAATCGGATTAAACAGATCTAGGAAGATTGTTTAACAGATTTCTAATATACAAGAAAGCGTTCTTGGTATTTTGTGTTTTAGTTCTTATATCTGGTAGTCCCTGAACTTTCATTTGGTATCAGAGCGGGAAACCTCTGTGGTATCATACACTACTAACAGGTTGAGATCCTGCGGATTTCATGGACACCATGAAGGAACTATTTGGAATTCATAAACCCATTATGCTGGACAGCTGCAACTTTGGTCATTGGAAGGCAAGGATGCGACAGTTGATCAGAGGAATTGACGAGGATGCGTGGACTGCAGTAGAAGAAGGGTGGTCAGTGCCTACGATGATGACTGACGACAAAACTCTTGCTCCAAAACAAAAGAATCAGTAGACTGATCCTGAAAAGGCAGCTTCCAAATTCAACTCAAAAGCTCTTACCGCAATCTTCTCTTCAGTAGATCTGGATCAGTTCAAGATCATCCAGGGATGTGAGTCTGCTAAGGAAGCTTGGGATATTTTGACCAACCACTTTGAAGGAAATACTAGCGTGCGAAGAACAAGGATCGATCACTTAGCTTCAAAGTTTGAAAATCTCCGCATGACTGATGATGAACCAATTGATGGATTCATATCCAAGATCAGTGAACTTGCCAGTGAAGCTTCTGTTCTTGGAAAGAAATATGATGAGAAGGATTTGGTGAAAAAGCTGTTAAGATGTCTGCCTCCACGGTTTGAAGCTTACAAGGCAGTACTGGATATAGCTGTCAACACAGATGAAATGAAGTTTGATCAATTGTCTGGTATCTTGAAGGTCCATGACCTGGAGAAATCCAATCGAACTACAAACTCTCAAAAGAGCATCGCCTTTGTATCTGACTCAAACGAACAGGACCGAGTCACAAAGATAGAAGAGAACTTGGGGCTTATGGCTCGAAACTTCAACAAATTCATTAAGCGAATGGATAAAGGAGGGAACAGATCAAACTCACGATTTCAGAGGAACGACTCAGATCGAAGCAGCTCTCAAAACACCAGGCAAGACTCGAAGAACTCTAAGAAGAAGGAGTTACAATGTCATGAGTGTGAGGGGTATGGACACTTTCGCAATGAGTGTCCACTAGCTAAACGCAAAGAGCTCAAGTGTATTGACTGCAAGGGATTTGGACACACTCGAAGTGAATGTCCTAACAATCTGAAAAAGGACAAGTCACTTATGTGTTTCAGTGATACAGAGTCAGAGAGTGACAGCGACAGAGATGAGCTTCATTTAAACTTTATGGCACTTGTCAGCAAGGAAGAAGAACCAAAAATGGATTCAGGTATGGAAGAGGATGAAGATGATCTCAACAACGATCTTGAATCAGAATACAAGTCTCTTTTCGACAAGTTTGTTGAACTCAGTCATGAGAATCTACAACTACTTAAAGATAAGGCAATGCTGAAAGCTCAGGTGAATATTCTGGAATTGGAGAAACCCTCTGAACAAGCTACTGAGTTGTCTATACTCAAGAACTCAGACCAAGAACTGCTATCATTGAAACGAGCGATGACTGAACAAGAGAGGGTTCAAAAGCAGGTTGAACTGAAGATGAATTGTCTGAATGAGCTACTAACCAAGGAGATGGACAAGAACAAATTACTAGAGAATCAACTAGCTGACAATCTCAAGAAAGTAAGGATGCTCACGACTGGTACAACAACTCTAGATCATCTTCTCACCATTGGTCAGTGTCCTAGCAGTAACTGGGGATTAGGTTTTCAAGGAGTTACCCCCAAATCTGCGGAAGAAACAGTGTTCGTGAAAGGGAGTTCGAATGAAAAAGAAATTCAAACCACGACGAAGGTACAGATTAATAATCAGAAAGGAGAGAACCTAAAGAAGACTGCTGCTACACGACGAGGAAACGGGTGCCATTTCTGTGGAAAGCGTGGTCATAATGTCAGATATTGTTTCTTTCGTAAAAGTCAGTATCAACGTGCATGGAGGATGAATCTTTGTTTTATGGAACCATCACTGTATGGTCATGTTTGGATAGCTAAGAAAGACCTGTACCCAAACTATAAGCAGAAAGCCTTGACTGTTGCACACAGTGAGAAGTCTGAAACACGCACTGATGTAAAGCAATCTATCATCTGCAACTTCGCGAACCTATCCACTGGAACTGAGCTGGTAAGCAACGTCGCGTACACAAGTTCTGATTCTAACTCACAGTTTGATACCCCCTGGTACTTCGACAGTGGCTGCTCAAAACATATGACTGGAAATCAGGATTTCTTTGAGAAACTTGAGTTTATCAAAGGAGGCAAAGTGACCTTTGGTGATGGAGGACAAGGAAAGATACGAGGAGTTGGAGAACTGGACAGGTCTGTCTTACCTAAGCTTGTTAATGTCTTCTATGTGGATGGTCTTAAAGCAAATCTCATCAGTGTCAGTCAATTGTGTGATGAGGGGTTAGAAGTTATCTTCAACAACAAAGAATGTCGAGCTGTTGATGCTAAAGGGAACATTGTTCTATGTGGAGTAAGGTCTGGAAACAACTGTTACATGTGGAAGCCGTCACACCTATGCTACTCAGCTAAGGAGTCTAAATTTGATCTGTGGCACAGGAAGCTCGGACATATGAATACTAATGGTCTGACCCGACTAATCAACGCTGAGGTTGTTAGGGGAATTCCAGAACTTGAGAAACAGACCGATACAGTGTGTGGAGAATGCTGTCAAGGTAAACAAGTGAAGGTCCAGCACAAACAGATTTCAGAGATTAGATCCAAGGGAATACTCGAGTTAGTACACATGGATCTCATGGGACCAATTACTCCAGACAGCATTGCTGGGAAAAAATACATCTTTGTCCTAGTAGATGACTTTTCTAGATACACGTGGGTGGACTTCCTGAGAAATAAGTCTGACGCGTTGGAGAGCTTCCGTATTTTGGCCTTGCAACTTAAACAAGAAAAGGGTGGCATTGTGCAGATCAAGAGTGATCACGGAGGAGAATTTCAGAATGAGGAATTTGATAAATTCTGTCACAGTCAAGGAATCAAGCACCTATATACAGCTCCTAGAACCCCTCAACAAAATGGAGTAGTTGAAAGGAAGAACAGAACTCTACAGGAGATGGCAAGAGCGATGATATGTGGGAACAGTGTGCCATCCGGGTTTTGGGCAGAAGCTATAGCCACTGCATGCTATGTCATAAATCGAGTGTATGTCAAACCCAACACAAAGACTACTCCGTATGAAGTTTTCAGAGGGAAGACTCCGAACCTCAGTCATATGCATGTCTTCGGGTGCTTAGTCTACATACTCAATGACAAAGATCATCTTGGTAAGTTTGATGCAAAAAGTGATGTAGGTATGTTCCTTGGATACTCAACTAACAGCTCGGCATATAGAGTGTTCAATCAACGTACCAAATTCATTGGAGACAAAGTAAATGTCGTGTTTGACGACAGTATTGGATTCTATCAAGCTCGAGTCACTCAGAAGATTGAGTGTGTTACACCACCAGCTGAAGCATCCTCTGACGTAAGGGTCAAAGAAGAGTCAGAAGAAGATGACGAACAGTCTGAGGATCAACAAGTGGATCTGAACCAAACCAAAGTGCATAAGAATCATTCCTCAGCTGATGTGATTGGTGAAGTGTTTGGTGAAAGAGTCACACGAAAGAAACAGATTGATTTTCAACAAATGGTCAAGCTTGCGTGCTTCACTGCTGAGATGAACGAGCTAGAGTGTTTTGTCTCGTTGATTGAACCAAAGACACTTCAAGAAGCACTGAACGATGAGTTTTGGACAGAATCTATGCACTTGGAGCTTGAACAGTTTGATCGCTTACAAGTTTGGGAACTGGTACCACGACCTGATGGTGTGAATATCATTGGCACTAAGTGGATTCACAAGAATAAGACCGATGAGAAAGGAAACGTGATCAGGAACAAATCCAGACTAGTGGGACAGGGTTACACTCAAATCGAAGGTGTGGATTTTGACGAGACTTTCGCGCCAGTTGCTCGACTAGAGTCAATCAGACTGTTGTTTGGAATGGCTTGTAATCTGAAGATCAAACTATATCAGATGGATGTGAAAAGTGCATTTCTGAATGGTTTACGACAAGAAGAAGTCTATGTCACACAGCCTAAAGGTTTTGAGGATCCTCAGTTTCCAGATCATGTTTACAAACTCAAGAAGGCATTGTATGGGCTTAAACAGGCTCCTCGAGCATGGTATGATCGTCTGACGGTGTTCCTTACTCAGGCTGGATTTCAAAGAGGAGGAGTTGATAAAACCCTGTTCATTGGAGAGGATGGAAGAGATATCCTCATCATTCAAGTATATGTCGATGATATAATATTTGGAGGAACATCTCAGGCAATGGTTGATGAGTTCGTAAAGACGATGACTTCTGAATTTGAAATGAGCATGGTGGGAGAACTGAGTTACTTTCTTGGACTACAAGTCAAGCAGTTAGACGATGGAATCACAGTCTCACAAAGCACATATGCAAAGAATCTCATCAAAAGATTCGGGATGCAGACGAGCAAGACAGCCAATACTCCGATGAGCACAACAACAAAGCTGTCGCGAGATGAGGATGGGAAACCAGTTGATGAGAAACTGTATAGAGCTATGATAGGGAGCTTGCTGTATCTTACCGCGAGTCGACCTGACTTGTGTCTAAGCGTCGGCATTTGTGCTCGATACCAGGCTAATCCAAAAGAGTCACATATGAATGCAGTAAAACGGGTTATCAAATATGTGAAAGGTACATTGGATTTTGGTCTTCACTACACCTTTGAAACTAACGAGAATCTTGCAGGATTTTGTGATGCTGATTGGACAGGGTGTCTGGATGATCGTCATAGTACTTCTGGCGGATGTTTCTTTCTTGGGAACAACTTGGTGGCATGGCACAGCAAGAAACAAAATTGCGTCTCTCTCTCAACTGCTGAGGCTGAGTATATTGCTCTCGGAAGCTGTTGCACTCAGTTACTTTGGATGCGCCAAATGCTCGTTGATTATTGTATCATCTCTGACCCTATGCTTGTTCACTGTGATAATATGAGTGCCATAAACTTGTCTAAAAATCCGGTTCAACATTCACGCACCAAACATGTTGACATTCGACATCACTTTGTGAGAGAGTTAGTTGAGATGAAAATCGTGATTTTGGAGCATGTATCTACTGAAAGGCAACTGGCTGATCTATTCACCAAACCTCTAGACTACAACACGTTCCTAGGTCTTCGAAAGGCCTTGGGAATTGTGAATCTCTGAATAAGTCATGTCAGAAGAGGAGAGCATGGCTGTTGTATATATGTGTTACTGCTTGTCAATAGGCCACCACAATCACAAAACTCTGAGTCAACAAGTTCGATTGTGCAGCTTATTTCACCTGCCTCCTTAACAGTAAAGTCATTTGATTCACTGGTGAAAGACACTCATCTTGGATCAAGATGCTGCAACATTTTCGATCTGAGCATTGATCACTGTCTGGATTGAATGAGGAAACACAGCAGAGACTGCGTGGAGTTTGGGTAAGAAGAGTGTCCTGGATTACTCAACAGAAAAGAAAAACAAAAGGCCCTGAATGATGGACACTCGTAATGGAGCTGGAAGACACAACTTTCAGACTCTAATTTCGATCACTGTCTGGATGGGGCAGGATTGATGTCAACTCTGATTGGTAAAAAAAAAAAAAAAAAAAAAAAAAAAAAAAAATTGTTTTCTGTGACAGCTACTCGGCTGAGAAACAGCTACAGATCAAGGTTACAATAACTGTCGAGTTGAAGAGACAGACACACAAGATGTCTACACTGTGTTTCCAGACCATACAAATGACTGTGCTGCAGAAGTTCAGGTGTGAGTGAGTTGCATGATAGGATCATGTCTGTGACAGCTACTCGGCTGAGAAACAGCTACAGATGTGGGTTGGTCTCACTGATTCTTTATCAAAAACTTCTTGGTGGCTGAGTACAAGTGGGAAGCAATCTCCGTCTCTCTCCTCTGGACGCTAAAAGACATTCTTGAGTATGTCTTCTGGCAAGGTGCTTTTGTTGCTGTTCCTTTTTGTGTGCTGCATCACTTGCAAGGACATGATTATCAATCTCACAATTTCTCTCTCTCACAAACTGAGGTGCTGTCGATATTTTGTTTAAACAAATATGGCTGTGTCTATTGCACGTTTTAAACATTTTTGGTCTAATGTCTTGGGCCCATTGCTTGTGTCTAACGGGCTTGGTGAGTATAATTAGGGTTATTTTTGAGAAGTGTATGATGCAGCTGTCTTCAAGTGTTACATCTCTCTCTCTCTCTCACCGGCGCAATCGATCTCTCTCAACATGCAACCAACAAGGAGAAGCTCGCGGCTCATGAAACTGAAGAATGTCGGGGCTACTCCGATGAACACGTTTGATCTCTCTTCTGGGTCATCCTCGCGCAAGAGGAGTCGCCGTCGTGTCTCAGCTGGTGACACTGCGTCTCTACCCAAGAACTCTGAGCTTGAAGTTGAGTCTCTCTCGGATGGGGAATCCTCAGATGACCACTCCGACGAAGCTCCAATGGCAGCAGACACTCCTCCAAACCGCTCCAAAGAACAGAGATTTGAGGAGAGTCGGAATGTGTATCAAACTAAAGCTCAGTTCTATCCAGAGCTTATGCGCCCTACAAGGATGCCAATGACTGAACGGTTCTTCTCAATCGAGGCGACTGAGCGTTTCAGAGAGCTCCGAGGGCGGAACTTCATTCCTCAGCAGTCTATCTCACTCACGGACGAGAATCTCTCTGATGTCAGAAGAATTGTGATCGGGGCAGGCCTGATTCATACCCTCACTGATCTCGACCCTTATCAGCCCAATGTAATCCGCGAATTCCTCGCTAATCTTCCTGAAGCTGAGGATTGAGATGATGGTGTAGCGGTGTATGTTAGAGGATCTCTTGTTGATTTCTCTCCGAGTCTGATTAATTCAATGTATTGCATTCCGGGGTTTGAAGAAGATCCTAACTGGATGGATGAACGTCTTGATGAAGTTTGTGGTTTTCTCACTGATGGACGAATAAGACGAGGTGAGAACATGAGTTCGAAGTATCTCACAGCTACGAATCAGGTTCTGTATAAGCTCGTATGCTCGAATTGGATTCCCACCAGGAACTACACCTCAATGAACCAAAGGCGACTCAGGTTCGTCTACATGCTTCATCATCATGATGGATTTGACTTCGGGAAACTCGTCTATGATCAGATCATAGCAATGGCAGCGAACACTCAGACAGAGAAGACTCGGTGCATCATGTTCCCTAACTTGATTCAGCAGGTCATCCACTTTCAGCGAACTATAACTCCTGAGTTGCTTCATGATGAGTTCACTGGGACACCGAAGCTTGTTGTCAAGGATGTTAAGGCTGGTCGAGGGTCTGGAGCAGACTCAAGTGCTGCCAGCCTTGAGGTCGACATCGATCGCGCCATTGCGGGACTCAAAGCCATTCGAGTTCGCCTGAGGAGTAAGGGAGATGCACAGTGTTTTGTCTTACTGTCTACTCTATGTCTAACGAATGATTTTTTCTCTAAATGTGCACCTATGCAGGGGGAGAATATGAGCAACATGTTCCTCATCCAGGGTTTGAAGAAAACGACGAGCAGGATGAAGATGAGGAAGACGCGTAGGATGATCATGTCTTGTTGCTTAATGTCATTTTTAAGTTTTAATCCGGCTTGTACTATTTAAGACTCAGACTATGTGGTTCGACTGTGCTTTTATCTATTCCTTGTGCAACTTATTTAACATGTTTGGTGTTTTCAGTTGATGATCACTGATTGAGTAGTTTCTTTGTATTGGATATGTGTGCTGCGTGGATGTTTACATTGCAGGTTGCATAGGTTGTCACATTCAGATAAAAAGGGGGAGAATGTAAGCTCAAGAAAAGGAGCTTGTCGGATTGAGAAACGGAGGATGTGCTATGCACAATAAAGGAAGTGTGACTTGCTGTTACAAGTCGGTTATGAGACGATGACGTGTCAATGTCTCATTGGTTCCAAGATGTTACTTTGGCGAGAAGCAAAGAAGATTTGGAAGATTTGGGCTTATCACAATATTTAGGCAACTAGGGTATTGTGTTAAGGGTATTTAACCTGATTACTTTGTGCGTATCTAGGTTAGCCGTTTTGATTAATTGAAAAGCTAGAGCAAGAGGTTTGTTCTTGAGAGCTTAAGAAAGACGAGTACTCAAAGGTGTAGCTCGTACTTTCTGTTTTGAAAGATTAGGAATTGGTCCGTCTCTAGTCGTGTGTGACTGAGAGTAAATCGGATTAAACAGATCTAGGAAGATTGTTTAACAGATTTCTAATATACAAGAAAGCGTTCTTGGTATTTTGTATTTTAGTTCTTATATCTGGTAGTCCCTGAACTTTCAGTCGGGGTAAGGAAGGCGCGGTGAGGTTTCTCGTTCGGTTATTTGGTTTTGTCTCCGGGAGGCGGAGGCTCCTTCAGCTCCGTCGATGCCGGTTCCTGTCTCCGCGAGGTAGAGGCTATCTTAGCTCTGACGTCATCGGTCTAGATCCCGGGGGGTGAAAGCGTTTCGCTGCTTTGCCTCGCCGCCTTTGGTCCCTAGGTTTCGTTTTAGGGTTTGTTCTCATCTTTCTTTTAGTTTTACGGTTCTGGCTTGTTTGGGTGGGTGGAGATCCCGTAAGAGGGTGATCGAAACTCGACCACGGTTAACTGTGTTGGGTTGCGCGAAGCTTCTATCTCGGTGATGGGTTTGAACGGTGTCGGATGAGATCTCGAACTCTCGATTGACGCTCTCCGAGTTTAGTTTTCACCGGAGTGGAAGGCGTTTGCGGTGGTGATGTGTGGATTGAGTGGTTTCCGATTCTCTCGGGTGAATCGACGGTTGGTTTACCCGGTGATGTTTCGAAAGGGGACGACGTCGGAGCCGTAGCGTTTGTCAGCGCAGCGGCGGGGCTTCTTCGGGTTGATCGGGTGTCGTAGGTGGGCCTTGAACCCGGTTTGTGATTTGTGTTTTTTTAGACCCGTTTACTTGGCCTTTTGTAATGGGTTAGTTGGGCTGTCAGCCCTTTTAATAAAAATTTCAATTGACCGAAAAAAAAAGTCAAACACGTGTTCCAAATTCAATTTTTATATTATAATTAATATTATATGATCGTTAATATTTTTGTCAATTACACTTATTATTAAATATATTTTTTATTCAAAATAAATCTAAAGAAATCCCTTATAATTTATTGTAGGCGATTAATTTTGTTAACTAAATAATACTATCATGCCAAAAATTAGTTTGTTAAATGAGTTTTCTGGCAACATTATTTCACATGATAAACTTTGTAAAAAAATTAATGCATTGAATTTGTTACATAGTTTAATGTTTTAATATACATATATATGTTCGTTAATAGCTGACAAAAAAAATGTTTGTTAATATGTTGCCAACACGTATTTATTTATTTGCTAAAAAAAATTAGATAATTATTTTATCACAAACTATAAAGACAATTAAATAAAGTATATTACAATCAGCAATTCTATATTACGTATAATGATTTATGTATAACTACATCACTCTGAGCCGTTCTATGAAATCCATTGCTGACGATATTTTTTGTGCGATGCAAAATATTTTTTATAAATATTCTGCATAATTCGCTTTTTTCAAAAATTGAAAATCATATTTTTTTTCGTATAAAAGCATTAATGAACTATTTTTTAAACCAAACTAACGAAGCTTTCACAAATAAAATCACTTTTAAGTTTTCTAACAAAAAGTTGCATATTCATTCCTTTTGCATATTTATTTCTATCCATTGAATTTAGACTTAAAATGATTCAAAATTTTAAACTAGAAATACTGGATATAAAAATTGACTATAGGTGAAGACAGTATAATTTACGAACATTTGGTATTAGTTTATTTATTTTTGTGTGTTTTTAGGCGTAGGAGTCGCCTTTGTTTACGTCTGGTAAAGCGGCAATTATATGTTGTGAAATGTGAATGAAACCGAAATTTCGATTTCATGGGCCTTGGAATATTAAATCGAACTTTCAAAATGTATCTAGTGGTTCATAATGCCTCTTTATTTGGGCCTACAAAAATATCGATTGATTCGGATCCAGCCCCAAGTTTTGAAATAAATCTATATGCATAGTTCTCTTATAAATTCCCTATAAATTATAACATCTCAAAGCTTCATTAGTGGGAATTCGATACACAATGCTGTGATTGGGAAACAAATTGCTTCTACTGTGGCTACCAATCAGCAAGGCGATTGGTTGATTGAGTTTTCATACCGGTTAGAGAAGGTGGAGGATATAAGCGTTTGGTAGATGATTGTTAAATGTTAATACAAACCTTTTTATCTACAAGAAATTTATGTACTAACTCAAATATATTGTATATTAATTAGATGATTATATTGCAACCATAAATGCAGATCCAGTTACTGTGATGTGTATATTAGCTTAGATTATTTTCTTACTAGTGGTATTCCGGCGCTACGCGCCGGGTTCATGTATTTTATTCTCTAATGAATTCAAAATTGTTTTTTAATTTATTTGATAGGTTAGTGACAATAGTGTATTATTTTGTTTTGAGTTATTTAGATATGGTCAGTTTTTTTTGGTATGTTTGTCTAATTTTATATTCAACTAAAATATCAATTTGTATGTTTGTTGTCTAATATGAAATGCATACGATGGTTTGTCTACTGGTGTCAATGGGGTCGTATTGTTGATGTTTGATGTGTTTCGTTCATGGAAGTAGAAGAAACTTTTCATGTTAGACATATGTATGGTTTGTAGTCACCTTTTGTGCTTAATAATGTATTGGATAAATGTGCAAATTAAATTTAAAATTTACTCATTGTAAATACATGTAAATGAGATTATATTTTGAGAAATATGGCATTTATAATTATTTTTGAAATCTGCACTTATTTATACGTGAAATTAATAAATAACCAAATTAGAAGTTTAAGTAGAAGTTTATAATATTTTTGTCTCAAATTGAAATTAATTTTAAATTACACAAAACTTGTCTTATCCCAATCAGGAGAAGTCTAGAGTTTACCCTTTTTATTTGCATCTATCTACTCCAATTGATTCACACTGGTCCTATTTATCTAACTTGCTTCCATGGTCACTATATTCTCAAGATCTGAAGATTTGATTTGGTGTAGCATCTATATTTTTACTGACAAAACTCATGTGTATTCTATTAATTAAAATGAAAATCTATATTTTTACTGACATTTGTTACATAGTTGGCAAAGTGAATCAACAATATTGAAGCAAAGCATATCCTTATCCATAAGGAGGAGATTCTAATAGTGGATCCATATATTTTGGAGAGTCAAAATTGATAGAGATATGATTAAGCAACATTCATGTTCCATACATGAAAAAGATGAGTGGCTTCTACATGTGGCAGCATGGACTTAACCATCTGTATCTCCTCCTATGTCATTCACATTTGAGTTGTAGAAGAGATCATATGTCATCAATGTAGTTTATTTTTTGTGGTTCTACATCCGATAAATTATACACTCCAAATAAACAAATAGAATAAGTACATAATTAAATATTTCACATAATTAAGAGTTATGTATATATATTTTATGTATTTAATAATTAAAGTCAGTATATTTTCAAATATTTGATATTTGAATATCAGTATATGGACCAAAAGTCTTATTACATATGAATAAATGTAATTATTTTTAAAGTAATAAAGCAGTATTTTTTTCCAAATTTCAAATCCTAATAGGGTATTTTGGAAATCATCCATTTAAAAAGATGTAACAATTCTAATTAATTTCACTATATAATTACTTAGACGTCTGGGCTTTTATTATCTTGTATTGTTTTTTGTTATTTTTGGGGAGCCTAATGTGTTAGCAAATCAAGTTGGACCATTTATGAGTTATCAGGTGATCGTGGCTCTATAATTTTGACGTGCAGGTCACACATTCTATGGTTTTACTTAATATGGATGGGGTATATTATAGGGATGTAATCGTCGTGGTTGATTTTAATAGTCTGCTGATATTTGACACTGGAGGTTGATCATTCTTTGGTCTAGGTAGTAGGTTTAACGTGATGGTTCGTGCATCGTATCCAAGTACAACCCTGTAAAATGCAAACACATTTTTTGTTGATGGTCTTGTATAACACTGATCCCGCAACAGCTCTTAGCAAGATCCTAGTCGCCATTAGCTCTCCAAATCGTCATTTTCAGAAGAGAACTAAGAACAAATCAGAAACAAAGATTCTACCAAGATAGAACATCTACTCATGGAAAGTAATCTAACAAATATTGACTTATAGAAACATAAAATGCCGAAGCAAAAATACAGAAACTCACCGGCCCGATCCTTTTATGTAACTAATGGTCCAAACTCTCTCGAGAACATAATTTAGAATGTTCTCTAGCCTGAAAAATATAAAATACAAAAACAAACCAAAAGACAAAATAAAGAAAACAAATCTACTGTGAAAATGAAGTCAGGAAAGAATCTCACGTGTCCAAGGCGTAGTTAACTTAAATACGAAAAAAAAGAAACAGCATTGTTATGTCTATTGACAGAAAAGGTTTTAGAT
Organism: Brassica napus; assembly: GCF_020379485.1. NCBI lineage: Eukaryota > Viridiplantae > Streptophyta > Magnoliopsida > Brassicales > Brassicaceae > Brassica > Brassica napus. The sequence continues at coordinate 55,470 of NW_026014993.1, forward strand.
AAAACACTTGCAAGTCGTGGTGTGTCAAATGCGAACAGTGCTATCCTCAGAACTTGTGAGTATTTTTGGAAGCTCCGAAAGGGCACATATCTTGAATGCCTATCCCCTTTTTTTATTTATTTATTGAGCTTTTGGTTAATCCTCACTTTTTCTTTACGATATGAACTATAATCCATAATTTAGAGCAGTTCAACTATGGTTATAAATGAGCTGTAAGAACTTCAAAAAAAAAAGAAGGCTTTGGTAAAATGTTCTTATTCAGTGCTAAAAAAAAAAACATGTTCATATCCAAAGATTTGTTTGCTCTTGATTCACACAACACAATAAATTTATATGATCATGTCATCGGGGAAACATATCTGTATAGGATAAAAGATGTTCCAGATCAGGAAATAAATAACTTGGTCGTGGCTTTTGCTTTCTCAAACATTACTATGTTCTCATTGCAACCTTAGAAGCCATAACATGCAACTCAACAGAGATATCAGGATAAAGGTTACCGATTTGCCGGTAATTCTGAAGATTCAATCATTCAATAGAAATTAAGAAGGTTACCAGCAGAAGCTGCTGATTCAGGCTCCTTGATCTCGATAACAACACACTTAGACATCAAGGATGCTTCAATGAATTAGTGTCATCAAACGAAACATATCAACTATTATTTGCTTAGAGATTATTTCACTACCTTCCTTCTAAGAGGATGGAAAGCCTTATGCAACTGATCATTTCTGAGCGATTGAATCCTACGCTATGCTCTTCGAAGAAGCTTTTTACGCTGCCCCCAGTTTCAGATCCGAAACCCTCATATAATTGATCCACTTGCCTGTAGTAACTTCCTTGAGGCTTCTCTCCACATTTTTCATGCTTAACAAAATCATACCCCTTTCAGAGATACACCTTTGCCAATGTCAAAAGAAAAAATATCTGAAAAGCATCTTGATCCTCAGTTTTTAGGTTCCAAATAGCAGCTTGCTCATAGATGCCCCCTGGTAAGTTTTAAAAATCCTCAATTTTATAGAGGCCAACAATCCTTAAAAGAGCAATCTACAAAATAGCAGTTTTAAAAATTCAATTTTATAGAGGCCAACAATCCTTAAAAGAGCAATCTACAAAATCATTCTTACAATTCTGAGAATGAGAGTTTTGAATGCTCACAAAATAGAGCAGCTATACTTGAACCATTTGAACAGAAAATCCAAACCAAACTCACGTTGTAATCATTGATGCAGAGCACATTTTATACATATAGGCAACAAAGAGACACTCCTAAAACAAAAACCACACACTCAGCTATGATTTGCGTTTTAAAAACTAACGTGGATGCTAAACAAACACTTTCCCTGAAACAAAGAGACATGTTTGATAACTGAAGTCTGTAAACAAATTCTCTTTTCTTGAACAGTCTAAATCTGCACGACTCCAATGTGAGATAAAACATACACAGCCTTAGTTAAAAAACCAAAATTTACAGGGACATTGAATTACTGAGCAGTACTAATCATATATGGTTAATCTATACATAAGTGAAAATAAAACGTGAAGATGCATTGCTATTGTGTAATAAAGAGAGAAACCAAGATGGGGAGAAGAACAGGTACAGATAGCACAAATAACTAAGAAAATGGATAACCTGACGGGTAATGGACAGTAAGACATAATCAAGTACGAACCGATCTTCTGAAGCATGAGTAAGAACTTCCCTAAAGTCAGCAGCTTTTCCTTCTGGATCACAATTCTCAAGCTTTTGCTGATTTAATCCGTTCTTGTCCTGATCCACTCAGAAAGGAAACAAAAGTTTGAGTAGAGTTTATTAGCATAGTTTGAGTGGACTGGAAACCCAAGCAAAAACTCGTGAAAGGAAACAACTGCTCGAATTCAAAGTGGAATCTAATTTCGCAGTCATCATCTTCATCTTTCTCTATCCAAAGTGGTGAGTTTCTCTTAATCAGCTAGAAAAAGGATCACTGAGCAGTATTAATGAAGGAATATATGTGAAACAAAAAAAAACTAAGAGAAGGTGGATCTTAGATTAGTAGTATACTTGAGCAAGCAAAATCTGATAGCCAAGGTGAAAAGGGTATAACCGGCGGGGTAGAAGGCGGTGTTTCCGAAAGGTCTGAACCTAGCGCCACCGAATATGATGGTGTAGTGGAGACATCGACGAAATCGGAGGCGTGGTGATATCCGGCGGTACCCAACTGATTCTCTGAAAATCGTCGGTGGAGACATTCACCGTCGTATGTAAACCAAAGGTCATGGAGAGGATAACCCAAGAGAAGGTCAAAAGTATATCTCCGATCGCTGATTATCACACTGAAGATATATATGAGTGAAGGAGAGGGATTCCAAAGGGCTGCATCTGCAAGAGTTACGGGAATGGATTGATTAGTGTGATTTATGGTATGCCTTAAGGGTGAGAATCGCATTAGGAGATAATGGCCAGGAAAATTAGAAAACGAACAATGAAGACGAATAGGAATAGTCAAATTAGTGTTTCCTTGGAAGAATAGCTTAGTCAATGACGCGCGAGAAGGAAGAGAAAGCGTGGGATACACAGACGTACTACCAAACTGACACGTGTCGCGAAAAGCACCCCTCTCCTTTATGTCGTGGAAGCCTATGGAGAGAGCATAACCCAACTTTATATATATAGATTATTAAATCAGAGGCCCAATATTATCAATTAAAAATAAAGGAAACTCTATTAAATTATTGTTTTTTTGTATTTACACATTACTATATAACCATGGCCAGAGAGGTCATGCTACATGTGTATAGTACAATTTCACATGTGCCAATGCCAATGAAAATTCGCAAAAATAAAAACATCAGCTTAAGAGTTGAAGACATGTCCCATGTTCACTTTGGCTTATCTTTTCAATATCTCCTTGATTTTGCATTTGCTTGGTTGCTAGGACAAACTCACACACAGCCACATGCATGAATTCTCAATGACTCATATGTTTCTAATTAAGGTCCAACTTAGTAGAAATAAAAACCCACATTTCTCTTTTTACATGTCCTACTCATTTCTATTTTTGCTGGTTTTTATTTTCTACTTATCGTGACAAATAATACCAAAGAACTGGTGGTAACTCCAAAATAAATACAAACGAGTCTCCGTATCCATTAGTATTAGACTATTTCAACGTCCACTGAAAGTATATTATGCAAAAGTTTAGTTTTTCGATATGATCATAACCAAGATTTTAGATTTATTTGGCGTGTGATATATTTGCGATTTACTCAAACGAAAATGTAACTGAAACTAATGAATCATTTAATCGAGATCTGGTGCATGAGGGTCTGGGATAGAGATCATACGGGACTTTGTACATGAGAAATAACCATCAAAATCCTGAATTTTCAAATTAAAAAAAAAATTCACTTGAATTTAGCCAAAACAATATTCAACTTTTAAATATTTGCCATTTTTATTTATATTTTTTGTTGACTCAACCATTTAATAAACTCAGATAGTCAGTTACTAAACTCGAATAACAACTGTTATATCGGATATGATGACGTTTTTTAAAAAATATTTTATTTAAGAAATTTTAAATTGATTTATATCATCTTCCTCACTCGAAACTTACTCTTGAATTTGATTTCATATTTCCAAATCAATTTAGAAACAATCTCTGATGAAAACAAGAAGTAGAAACAACATATAAGAATTAAAACAGTCGATATTTAAAAATTGAAATTGTTTTTTTACTTAAATCCATATTGAAGGTTTATTGCTTTAATTTGAAATTCTAGGGGTTTAATGGTCGTTTTCTCCTTTCTAAATATATTTTGTATGGAATAACAACAGATTAAACACCCTGATTTGACTTTAAAACAGTTAAAATACTGTCTTGACTATGAGATATATTGACGAATACTTTTCTTTTTTTTTCTTTACGCTAGCTGAAAAACAAAAATTCCAAAATTTAGTAAAGAAACCCCACCGATTGCATCTGATAAAATCTTAGAGGCGTTGTTATAGTTTTCGTTGCATTATTGATAACTATCTAAATGAATATATGATAGAATATAAGATACAAAACTAGGCCTTCTCATGTTGTGGACCTTACTTCAGGGATACTGGGTAAGAATGTGCTATACATAGATATCTGTTTTAGATTAGAATATATTTTTAACGTTAATCATATACTTGAATGTTTATACAAATATTTCAAATACAATAATTTTATAATTTATTTGTTATAATTAATCAAATGTTTAAAACCGAATGTATTTGTCATTTTTATTGTATATTTATTTTATTGTATTTACTTTTAGTTATTAAGCGAATTAATATATTGATGAGAAACATATTTAAAAATTATTTTATATTTAATTCTTATTAAATTATGACCTGTGCTTAAAAACTTGATTTCCTTTTAGCAATATCTTTTATGCTTATGCATTTTAGATAATATACTATTGTATATACAAAAATCTAAGATATACTAATTTTTGACAAGTATTATATAGTTTGCTAATTTTAAACCGTTATGTCATAAATAATATATATTTTTAACATATATAGTTTATATTTATGAAAATAAAATTTATCAACTTAATATACTTTTTATCATATTTAGTTAATTTTTTATTTCATTATTGAAAATTAATATATATTAATACATAATAATAATTCATTGCTAATTACGAAATTAGTGAAAAATTTAAATAACTTTTTGAATTTTAGGATATGGTTAGAATATTTTTAAAAATATTTATTAGAATTTATAAAATATAATAAATAAATATACATTTATATGTAAAATGAAAAGATATCATGATAAAAGTGGTTATAATTTTTTTTTATTATTAGCTTTAATAAAATACATATAAATTTTATACATGTATCATATAGTTTGCTAATTTAACCCGCCTTAACAAAATATTATATTTTTAATATTGAACATAATATTTTATGCTTATGCAAATAAAATATATAAATTTATACATTTATTAAAATTTTATTAAATTTATCTCAATATAATAATTTTATTTTAATATGATTGATTATGATTATACAATAGATGAAATAGGATATAATTTTTATTTTTCATTTTTAAGATAATAATTGAATATATTAATGTATAATAATATGTCAACACTAATTTATAATAACTAATTTCGAAATTAGTGAAAATATTTAAATAGCTTTTTTGAAATGAAGATCTTGTGAAAAGATTTTAAATCAGACCTGTTAGATTTTTTATTACTAAATATAATTATTTTTAAAATGAAAGATATTAAATATATTATGATTTTAGTATTTCAAAGATTTTATATATTATTAGTCTTAATAAATTACATTTAATAAAATTTCTAAATGATGGTCTAAATTAAAAAAATCACACATAAAAAAGTCATGACTTTTATTTTAATAGAATAAGACAATATCTTGACCTGCGCAACGGCGCGGGTTTTTGTTTTCATTTATTTTATATAAATATTTTGTTTTCAATTCTAAATTAATATATATTATAATACATATGTGAAAATTTTTTTTTAAAACATAATAAATTTACTGTATATTTTTTCATTGAATAGATTTTTGAAACTTTCACATGTATTTGTATCTTCTTCTATATATATTTTTTCAGATTATTATTTTATTATTAAAATCGTAACAATATATATAAAGATTAGTAAAATATTATTTTATTGTTATATTCAAAGATATTGTAACATTACACAAATTTAGAAAAATTTTAAAAATTAATTTTTTGCTTCATGGATTTATATTATCGAGTAAATAATTAAACATTTAGAGTTTTAAAAATTTTTTATAATAAACTATATAGTTTAAAATTTGTTTCATTGTTTAAGATAGTAAAGATTAATCATTGTTAGATAATATGATTTTTTTTATTTAAAAAAAAATCTTTATAATTTTAAAAGTTAACATCGATAAATATTTAAATATTTAGCATATAAATATATAGTATTACAACATTAAATTATATCTATTTAATTAAAACTATTTATAAATCCAATAGATCATCTATTGTTTAAATCTAATTATTGATTGCCAATAAAAATTTCTGGTAGGTCCAAAATTTAAATGATAAGATTATATATAAAATATAACATGACTTTCTAAGAATAGGTCCATAAGATCCATTTTTTAAAATCACACATGAATCAAAATTCTGACTTTTGTTTTAATTTATAAGATACTAGATCTTGACATAAACAACCGCGCAGATAATTATTTCATTTTTATCCACATAAGTATTTGTTTTACATGATTAATTTTAATATTTATTATATTACCAATTGTTTAACATAAAATTTTAAAACACAACCATTTTAATAGTTCACATGCAGTAATTTATTTTTATTTTTAGTTTTCAGTAATAGCATATTTTATATCACGTGATACAAATTAAAAATTGAAAAATCTTATTGATTAATGGTAAAAATGTAATTGAAAATTAATATATAAAATTAATATCACAAATTTAAGTACATGAGATTAGTTATAATTACATTATTAATTAGATACTTAAAAAGTTTGTTTTAGTTAAAATGAAATATACATTTAGTTTTTAAATACGCAAAATTAACTAAATATTTAAAAGTTTGTTTAAGTGAAAATTAAATATACATTTATTTTAAATAAATACGAAATTAATTAAATATTTAAAAGGTTTATTTTAATGAAAAATGAATATATATTATATTGTAGAACCTGTTTAATTTTTAATATTATTTGTGTTCAAAAAAAAAAAATCTCATCCTAAGTCAAACTCGTTACCAATCAATATATATCCACCGTTTTGTCAATAGATTTATCATTATTGTTATATACGTATGATATTAATTTGATATAGGGGTGTTCAATCCGGATATCGGTTCGTTTCGGTTCGGTTTTTTTCGGTTTTTGGTATTTCGGTTAGTAAAATATAACTACCATTCTAAATCCATATTTACTTCGGTTCGGTTCGGTTTATATACCGTCGGTTTTCGGTTTATTTGGTTTTATACCAAAAAACATAATTATTTGTTTGAGATCATATTATATGAATTTTAGAGTCATATTGTCAACACAGTCATTTATTAAAAATATATTACATGTTCAAATAAATGAACAAAAAAATAAAAAATGCTTCTACCATCAAATAAAATAATCAAATCTATAACTAAAATCAAAGCTTGAAATTTGAAAATAAAAATATGAAACAAAACAGAAACATGAAAGAAAAGTTTTTCCACTCTTCCATACTTAATGTTCATTAAAGTCATGCTTTTTCAATCGAAAATTTTCCATTATTATTGTCTATCAAATTTATAATCTTCATATTAATTTAGTGAAGACTAAAATAAATCAAAAAGATCAAAAAAGACATAGAAATAAGATGTCTGAATTACGATGTATTGTTATTTAGTTATAGTTCAAGTGTTTTACAAATTAAGGTTTTTTATTACTATAAAATTATGGTAATAGTTATTAACACAAATTTAAGTTATGTAACAAATAGATTTTAATGTATTGTTATAAAATAGATACATATTTACATGTTTCTACTTTTAATCGGTTTTGTTCGGTTTATTCGGTTTAATCGGTTATATACCAAACCATATCCAAATCCTACGGTTTTTATAAAATTATATCCATTCGGTTTATATGTATATATCAAAACCAAACATATTTCTATTTTCGGTTCGGTTCGGTTCGGTA
>NW_026014994.1:0-31568 GCF_020379485.1 Brassica napus
CTCAGGAGGAATCAAGAAGAGGTCTCCAATGAAGCGGCTGTGGAGAATGGCAACAAGAGACATGCTGGTGATGACGGTTCTACACGCATCCTTGGACCCAGCTATCTTGGATGCCTACAGCTACTGTGAATCAGCCAAGGAGCTGTGGGACACGCTGAAGAAGGTGTATGGGAACACTTCCAACCTCAGCCGTGTGTTTGAAGTGAAGCTAGCGATCAACCGTCTTGCACAAGAGGACATGGAGTTCACTAAGCACTTGGGGAGGTTCAGGTCCTTATGGTCAGAGCTGGAGATGCTGCTGAGCCGAGCACAACTGATCCAGATCAGCTGAATGAGAGGCGCGAGCAAGACAAGGTCTTTGGGCTGCTTCTCACACTGAACCCGGCCTACACCCAGCTCATCCAGCACATGTTAAGGTCAGACAAGCTTCCGGACCTTGAGGAGGTGTGTGCACAATCCAAAGGAGCAGGGATCCATGGGTTTTTGGAGGAAAGGGGAGCTCTCTCTTTGCCAATCAAGCAGCTCATGAGGATTCAACCGAGGCTCCACAAGCAAACAAGGCATCTCACGGGAAGTACGAGGACAGGAAGTTCAATGGCAACTGTGATCATTGCAAGAAGCATGGTCATAAGAAGAGCCAATGCTGGATACTGCACACCCACACCTCAAGCCGGCCAAGTTCATGAAGGAGCGTGAGGGAAGGGCAAATGTGACTGAAGGTTCAAGCGGAGCTGGCACCAGCAAGATCAGTGAATGGATGGGCTTGGAGGCAATGATGGGAATGGGAAGTCTCTGGTGGCTTACACAGGCGCCTCAAGCTCCCGCAGCATGATGACTACATCAAGAGATCAGACCTTGATGCCCTCTTCAAAATGCTAAAGGAAAACGGTAACACTTACGGTTATTCCTTTGGAGCTTCTATGATTGCATATAAGGATGATCACTTGATTAGAGAACTAGTAGAACGGTTAGAAGCTAGGAATGAGTATAGGCATGCTTACATTGCTAGAACTGATAGATGCATTCATCACTTAGTAATCTATGCCATAATGCTAAACGAGTAGGTAAACCATTGATTGTTGATTCTGGTGCATCACATCATATGATAAGTGATGAAACTTGATTAAGGATATAGAACCTACACATGGGCATGTGATGATAGCAAATGGGGATAAGATACCCATTAGAGGAATAGGAAAGCTTAAGCTGTTTAACAAAGAATCTAGAGCTTTTTACATGCCTGAATTCACATCAAACCTATTATCAGTGAAGAAATGTACTAATGATTTACAATGCAATGTTATCTTTAGTCCTAATGATGTGAAGTTTCAGGATATTGAGAGCAGCAGGTTTTGGAAAGGGGTGACTAAGGGAGATCTCTATATGCTTGAAGAACTCACTTCTGTTCCTGATTATAGTTGCTCGTTTACTTCTGCTTCTTTGTTGAATAAAAATGCATTGTGGCATGCTAGAGTAGGACACCCTCATGTTAAAGCTTTGAACTTAATGGTACCAGGTGTTGTGTTTGAGATAAAGATTGTGAAGCTTGCATTTTAGGCAAGCATTGTAGAACTGTTTTCAAAAGTCTACTACTGTTTATGATAATTGCTTTGATCTAATTCATTCAGATGTGTGGACTGCCCCTTGCTTATCTAGAGATAGTTATAAGTATTTTGTCACATTCATTGATGAAAAATCCAAATACACCTGGTTAACCTAATTCAGACCAAAGATAGGGTACTTGATGCATTTAGGAATTTTCAAACTTATGTAACTAACCATTATCATGCTAAGATTAAATTTTGAGATCAGATAATGGAGGAGAGTACACGAGTCATGCATTCAAGCAACACCTATCACAACATGGGATTCTACATCAAACAAGCTGTCCTTATACTCCACAGCAAAATGGAGTGGCTGAGAGGAAGAATAGGCCTCATGGAAGTGGCAAGGTCACTTATGTTTCAGAGTAATGTTCCAAAGAGATTTTGGAGTGATGCGGTTGCCACTGCTTGTTACCTGATCAACAGAACTCCAACCAAAGTTCTGAATGAGAAGGCTCCATTTGAAGTTCTGAACAGGTACAAGCCAGCTCTTGATTACTTGCGAGTCTTTGGATGCCTATGCTTTGTCCTCAAACCAGGAGAGATGATCAACAAGCTAGAAGCAAGAAGCACTAAGGCTGTGTTCATAGGATACTCAGCTACACAGAAAGGATACAAATGCTATGATCCTATAGCAAGGAGAGTCTTGTATCTAGAGATGTGAAGTTCTTGGAAGATAGAGGATACTATGAAGAAAAGTCAAGAAGACCTGAAGGACTTAACATCAGACAAGGCCACCACCTTGCGGATCATTCTTGAAGGTCTTGGAATCAGTACATCCCAGGATCCGAAGGAATCACGCAACTACACACCTCCTGAAGTTGGTTCACCCCACCACCTTGATCATGAGGGAGGAGAGGAGCATGAGGAGCCTATGCAAGAGGCCAACCAAGATGAAGGAGGAGTAGAGAATGAAGGAGAAGAGAGCATAGGCTCGGATGGTCATGGACATGATCATGGTGTGACACAACACCTTCTCAAGATGAGTGGTAGAAGAACAACAGGAAGAAGAACCAGTTGTGCAGCCACTAAGAAGGAGTACAAGGATAAGGAAGGATCCTTCCAGTTGGGTAAACACGAGAGTGTACTACAATGCCCAAGCTGTGGAGCATCCTTCTCAAGCCGTGTGCTCCTTTGCTCAATATCCAGAAGCACATTGCGCGTTCATGGTAAACTTGGATGAGAATCACATCCCAAGAAGCTATGAAGAAGCAATGAAAGATAAAGAATGGAAGGAATCAGTTGGAGATGAGGCAGGAGCTATGATCAAGAATGATACATGGTATGAGAGTGAGTTACCAAAAGGGAAGAAGGCTGTGACTAGTAGATGGATATTCACAATCAAGTACAAAGCGGATGGAAAGATTGAGAGGAAGAAGTCAAGACTAGTTGCAAGAGGTTCACTCAAACTTATGGAGAGATTACATAGAAACCTTTGCACCAGTAGCTAAACTCCACACAATCCGGATTGTACTAAGCTTGGCTGTGAATCTTGGATGGGGGTTATGGCAAATGGATGGGAAGAATGCGTTTCTACAAGGTGAACTTGAGGATGAAGTGTATATGCATCCACCTCCAGGCCTTGAACACTTAGTGAAGAGGGAATGTACTGAGATTGAAGAAAGCCATCTATGGGACTGAAGCAATCACCAAGGCTTGGTACAACAAGTTGAGCACTACTCTGAATGGCCGAGGCTTCAAGAAGTCTGAACTAGATCACACTCTCTTCACTCTCACGACTCCCTCAGGTATGATTGCTCTCCTTGTGTATGTTGATGATATCATTATCACAGGGAGTGATAAGGAAGGTATCATAGCAACCAAGGAGTTTCTTAAATCCATGTTTGAGATTAAACTTGGGAGAAATGAAATACTTCCTTGGAATTGAGATATGTAGATCCAAGGAAGGTTTGTTCATGTCCCAAAGGAAATATACACTTGATCTTTTGAAAGGTGCAGGTGCTTATGGAGGCAAGACAGCAAGGATGCCTATGGAGGATGGCTACAAAGTCCCACGAGAGGGGGAGATTGAAGACAGCAAACCTTATCAGGATCCTAAACTCTATAGAAACTAGTTGGCAAATTGATTTATCTTACTATAACTAGACCTGACATTGCTTTGCTGTGAATCAGGTGAGTCAACACATGCAAGTGCCTAAGGAACATCACTGGCACATGGTGGAGAGGATCTTGATGTATCTCAACGGCTCACCTGATCAAGGAGTATGGATGGGCTGCAATGGAAGCACTGAAGTGGTGGGATATGTGATGCGGATTGGGCTGGTGATAGAGCAGACAGGAGATCAACCACAGGCTATTGCACATTCATTGGAGGCAACTTGGTGACTTGGAAGAGCAAGAAGCAGAAGGTGGTGTCATGTTCAAGTGCAGAAGCCGAGTATAGAGCAGCATGCTGAAGCTCACCAACGAGTTGGTATGGATCAAAGGCATCTTGAAGCACTTGGAGATTGATCAAGCAACTCCAATGACAATGCATTGTGACAATCAAGCTGCCATCCACATTGCATCCAACTCGGTGTTTCATGAGAGGACCAAGCACATTGAAGTTGATTGTCACAAGGTGAGGCAGATGATTGTGCTAGGGGTGATCTTGCCATGTTACACAAGGAGTGAAGATCAGTAGCGGATGTGTTCACCAAGGCTGCAAGACAGAAGACAATGGAGTCCATTCACATCAGGTTGGGCCTCATTGATCTTGGAAGAGAAGGAGCTAATCCCCTTAGCTGCAAGGTCTTTACTTTTTCTTTTTCCCTCATCAAAGTTTTATCCCATTGGGTTTCTTTGGTGAGGTTTTTAATGAGGAAGATCTTGGTGTCCAAGCTTAGACTTTACAAAGCTAAGCTTGAGGGGGAGTGTTGAGTTGAGCTGAATATATATGTATGAGAGCTAAGGAGTTGAAGAGGAAAGGAGATGAGGAAGCTTGAGAGAGTTTAGGGAAGCATGGTACGGACGTCCGTACAAGGCCGTACAAGCCGTACAGTCCGTACCATCCAGCATCGACCAAGACTTACCTTGCATCAGCCAAGTACACGGTAACTAAGGTAAAGGGAAGGAACTTACCTTGAGGCATATCAGACCGTTTAGGGATAAGGTAAGCGCGCCTTGACAGGCTGGAACAGCTGGAAAGGCAAGAGCATCTCGGTCCAAGATGCCAGATACTCCGCGCATGTGGAGAGCTATTGGCTGTCCAAATGAGCTTATCCTCTCCTGATTGACCTCACATGCTTTAGTCTTCTCTTGATTCGAAAACCCTTGTATGCTCTCTCTATATATTGTAACTCATCACCCTAATGAAGTTATGCAGTTTGAGTCTCTCTAATCTCTTAGACACTATCTTTTCTCTTAGACCTAAACGGCTCTATCTAGTCTCCTAATCTTTCACAAACTTCTCTTTCACTTCCTAAACACTCTCTTTATTGTTTACTCTAAGGATCTCTTAATCTCTACAGGGCGTGAGCTGGGAGCTTGTGGATGTAGCGAAGTCTTCACCGGATTCTGAGCAACCTGGCTCTGATACCCTATGAATTTTCAGAGTACCAGTACTTGAGTGATTTAAGAACAGGATTAGAGATTGGTTGTGTGGATGAAGTATGAGAATAGACATGAGTTTCAGAGAATCAAAGAGAGTATGGGAGAGCTGAGAAGTGTATGGGAGATTAGAGAGAGACTTAGTAACAAGAAATAAGAACCAAGACAAGTTTATGAAAGAGAGACTCTCTCAGCTTAAAGGTTACAAAATGGACATAAAAGGCTTATATATGCTTTCCAACAATTCAGATCACCAACCTAGATCCTAAGGCTGTAATTAAAGATAGATGGATGGTAAGGATGAGAGAAGATGGTCTTGATGTGGCTGGAGCTAGCTGCGACTTAGACTGAATGGAGAGCTCAGATTGCTTCATTTGAATGAAGGGATGAGATTGGTCTTGCTGTAAAGGTAAAGCCCCTTACCTTTCACTCTCCAGTTGCACATACAGCTCATTCTGATCCCTTTGGTATATTCTCCCTTCCCTCCACACTTTTCAACGGTCCTAAGGAAAGGGATAGAATCAAGAGTGAACCGCCTCACATTGCACATCTTGATTTGGGGGGCTGAGCCGGATACTTGGGCGTGTGATGGCCGACGGTTGATGGTACGGACCTCCTGTCCGTACCACAATCCCTAACAGGCACATTTGCTTATCTCCTTCTTGACTGATCCCAAACCCTTCATGATTCACCTAGACCGTACAAGGCCGTACTTACGCTCCTAATCTTTGCACCACCTCTTCCATCTTCTCTTAACTCCTCCAAAGCCGTCACAGATCAGTCTAGTCTTTCCTAGACTTAACTTCACACATAACTACTTCAGAACAACTTCTGAAGCTTGATTGAACTCTCTAGACATCTTTCTAGAGCTTCCATATTGTTGTACAAGCTCTTCTTCTCTTCAATTTCAACGTAAGAAGCTTGATTTGGATACATAAAGTGGTGGAGAATCACCAGGAAGTTGAATAAATCTCATAGGAGTTGGGATGAAGAAGTTATCCCACTTTCTAATCAGGTGATTCCAGTTTCCCAGTTTGGGAATAGGACAGCTTCTTCGTCGTTCCAATAAACCAGGATGAATCACTTTGTAAGAAGCTTGATTTGGATACATAAAGTGGTGGAGAATCACCAGGAAGTTGAATAAATCTCATAGGAGTTGGGATGAAGAAGTTATCCCACTTTCTAATCAGGTGATTCCAGTTTCCCAGTTTGGGAATAGGACAGCTTCTTCGTCGTTCCAATAAACCAGGATGAATCACTTTGTAAGAAGCTTGATTTGGATACATAAAGTGGTGGAGAATCACCAGGAAGTTGAATAAATCTCATAGGAGTTGGGATGAAGAAGTTATCCCACTTTCTAATCAGGTGATTCCAGTTTCCCAGTTTGGGAATAGGACAGCTTCTTCGTCGTTCCAATCAAACCAGGATGAATCACTTTGTAAGAAGCTTGATTTGGATACATAAAGTGGTGGAGAATCACCAGGAAGTTGAATAAATCTCATAGGAGTTGGGATGAAGAAGTTATCCCACTTTCTAATCAGGTGATTCCAGTTTCCCAGTTTGGGAATAGGACAGCTTCTTCGTCGTTCCAATCAAACCAGGATGAATCACTTTGTAAGAAGCTTGATTTGGATACATAAAGTGGTGGAGAATCACCAAGAAGATTTGGATACATAAAGTGGTGGAGATCACCAGGAATTGAATTAATCTCATAGGAGTGGGATGAAGAAGTTATCCCACTTTCTAATCAGGTGATTCCAGTTTCCCAGTTTGGGAATAGGACAGCTTCTTCGTCGTCGTTCCAATAATCCAGGATGAATCACTTTGTAAGAAGCTTGATTTGGATACATAAAGTGGTGGAGAATCACCAGGAAGTTGAATAAATCTCATAGGAGTTGGGATGAAGAAGTTATCCCACTTTCTAATCAGGTGATTCCAGTTTCCCAGTTTGGGAATAGGACAGCTTCTTCGTCGTTCCAATCAAACCAGGATGAATCACTTTGTAAGAAGCTTGATTTGGATACATAAAGTGTTGGAGAATCACCAGGAAGTTGAATAAATCTCATAGGAGTTGGGATGAAGAAGTTATCCCACTTTCTAATCAGGTGATTCCAGTTTCCCAGTTTGGGAATAGGACAGCTTCTTCGTCGTTCCAATCAAACCAGGATGAATCACTTTGTAAGAAGCTTGATTTGGATACATAAAGTGTTGGAGAATCACCAGGAAGTTGAATAAATCTCATAGGAGTTGGGATGAAGAAGTTATCCCACTTTCTAATCAGGTGATTCCAGTTTCCCAGTTTGGGAATAGGACAGCTTCTTCGTCGTTCCAATAAACCAGGATGAATCACTTTGTAAGAAGCTTGATTTGGATACATAAAGTGGTGGAGAATCACCAGGAAGTTGAATAATCTCATAGGAGTTGGGATGAAGAAGTTATCCCACTTTCTAATCAGGTGATTCCAGTTTCCCAGTTTGGGAATAGGACAGCTTCTTCGTCGTTCCAATCAAACCAGGATGAATCACTTTGTAAGAAGCTTGATTTGGATACATAAAGTGGTGGAGAATCACCAGGAAGTTGAATAAATCTCATAGGAGTTGGGATGAAGAAGTTATCCCACTTTCTAATCAGGTGATTCCAGTTTCCCAGTTTGGGAATAGGACAGCTTCTTCGTCGTTCCAATAAACCAGGATGAATCACTTTGTAAGAAGCTTGATTTGGATACATAAAGTGGTGGAGAATCACCAGGAAGTTGAATAAATCTCATAGGAGTTGGGATGAAGAAGTTATCCCACTTTCTAATCAGGTGATTCCAGTTTCCCAGTTTGGGAATAGGACAGCTTCTTCGTCGTTCCAATCAAACCAGGATGAATCACTTTGTAAGAAGCTTGATTTGGATACATAAAGTGGTGGAGAATCACCAGGAAGTTGAATAAATCTCATAGGAGTTGGGATGAAGAAGTTATCCCACTTTCTAATCAGGTGATTCCAGTTTCCCAGTTTGGGAATAGGACAGCTTCTTCGTCGTTCCAATAAACCAGGATGAATCACTTTGTAAGAAGCTTGATTTGGATACATAAAGTGGTGGAGAATCACCAGGAAGTTGAATAAATCTCATAGGAGTTGGGATGAAGAAGTTATCCCACTTTCTAATCAGGTGATTCCAGTTTCCCAGTTTGGGAATAGGACAGCTTCTTCGTCGTTCCAATCAAACCAGGATGAATCACTTTGTAAGAAGCTTGATTTGGATACATAAAGTGGTGGAGAATCACCAGGAAGTTGAATAAATCTCATAGGAGTTGGGATGAAGAAGTTATCCCACTTTCTAATCAGGTGATTCCAGTTTCCCAGTTTGGGAATAGGACAGCTTCTTCGTCGTTCCAATCAAACCAGGATGAATCACTTTGTAAGAAGCTTGATTTGGATACATAAAGTGGTGGAGAATCACCAGGAAGTTGAATAAATCTCATAGGAGTTGGGATGAAGAAGTTATCCCACTTTCTAATCAGGTGATTCCAGTTTCCCAGTTTGGGAATAGGACAGCTTCTTCGTCGTTCCAATCAAACCAGGATGAATCACTTTGTAAGAAGCTTGATTTGGATACATAAAGTGGTGGAGAATCACCAGGAAGTTGAATAAATCTCATAGGAGTTGGGATGAAGAAGTTATCCCACTTTCTAATCAGGTGATTCCAGTTTCCCAGTTTGGGAATAGGACAGCTTCTTCGTCGTTCCAATCAAACCAGGATGAATCACTTTGTAAGAAGCTTGATTTGGATACATAAAGTGGTGGAGAATCACCTTGATTTGGATACATAAGTGGTGGAGATCACCAGGATCTCATAGGAGTTGGGATGAAGAAGTTATCCCACTTTCTAATCAGGTGATTCCAGTTTCCCAGTTTGG
Organism: Brassica napus; assembly: GCF_020379485.1. Lineage (NCBI taxonomy): Eukaryota > Viridiplantae > Streptophyta > Magnoliopsida > Brassicales > Brassicaceae > Brassica > Brassica napus. The sequence goes on from NW_026014994.1 coordinate 9,059, forward strand.
GAATAGGACAGCTTCTTCGTCGTTCCAATCAACCAGGATGAATCACTTTGTAAGAAGCTTGATTTGGATACATAAAGTGTGGAGAATCACCAGGAAGTTGAATAAATCTCATAGGAGTTGGGATGAAGAAGTTATCCCACTTTCTAATCAGGTGATTCCAGTTTCCCAGTTTGGGAATAGGACAGCTTCTTCGTCGTTCCAATCAAACCAGGATGAATCACTTTGTAAGAAGCTTGATTTGGATACATAAAGTGTTGGAGAATCACCAGGAAGTTGAATAAATATCATAGGAGTTGGGATGAAGAAGTTATCCCACTTTCTAATCAGGTGATTCCAGTTTCCCAGTTTGGGAATAGGACAGCTTCTTCGTCGTTCCAATCAAACCAGGATGAATCACTTTGTAAGAAGCTTGATTTGGATACATAAAGTGGTGGAGAATCACCAGGAAGTTGAATAAATCTCATAGGAGTTGGGATGAAGAAGTTATCCCACTTTCTAATCAGGTGATTCCAGTTTCCCAGTTTGGGAATAGGACAGCTTCTTCGTCGTTCCAATCAAACCAGGATGAATCACTTTGTAAGAAGCTTGATTTGGATACATAAAGTGGTGGAGAATCACCAGGAAGTTGAATAAATCTCATAGGAGTTGGGATGAAGAAGTTATCCCACTTTCTAATCAGGTGATTCCAGTTTCCCAGTTTGGGAATAGGACAGCTTCTTCGTCGTTCCAATCAAACCAGGATGAATCACTTTGTAAGAAGCTTGATTTGGATACATAAAGTGGTGGAGAATCACCAGGAAGTTGAATAAATCTCATAGGAGTTGGGATGAAGAAGTTATCCCACTTTCTAATCAGGTGATTCCAGTTTCCCAGTTTGGGAATAGGACAGCTTCTTCGTCGTTCCAATCAAACCAGGATGAATCACTTTGTAAGAAGCTTGATTTGGATACATAAAGTGGTGGAGAATCACCAGGAAGTTGAATAAATCTCATAGGAGTTGGGATGAAGAAGTTATCCCACTTTCTAATCAGGTGATTCCAGTTTCCCAGTTTGGGAATAGGACAGCTTCTTCGTCGTTCCAATCAAACCAGGATGAATCACTTTGTAAGAAGCTTGATTTGGATACATAAAGTGGTGGAGAATCACCAGGAAGTTGAATAAATCTCATAGGAGTTGGGATGAAGAAGTTATCCCACTTTCTAATCAGGTGATTCCAGTTTCCCAGTTTGGGAATAGGACAGCTTCTTCGTCGTTCCAATCAAACCAGGATGAATCACTTTGTAAGAAGCTTGATTTGGATACATAAAGTGGTGGAGAATCACCAGGAAGTTGAATAAATCTCATAGGAGTTGGGATGAAGAAGTTATCCCACTTTCTAATCAGGTGATTCCAGTTTCCCAGTTTGGGAATAGGACAGCTTCTTCGTCGTTCCAATCAACCAGGATGAATCACTTTGTAAGAAGCTTGATTTGGATACATAAAGTGGTGGAGAATCACCAGGAAGTTGAATAAATCTCATAGGAGTTGGGATGAAGAAGTTATCCCACTTTCTAATCAGGTGATTCCAGTTTCCCAGTTTGGGAATAGGACAGCTTCTTCGTCGTTCCAATCAAACCAGGATGAATCACTTTGTAAGAAGCTTGATTTGGATACATAAAGTGGTGGAGAATCACCAGGAAGTTGAATAAATCTCATAGGAGTTGGGATGAAGAAGTTATCCCACTTTCTAATCAGGTGATTCCAGTTTCCCAGTTTGGGAATAGGACAGCTTCTTCGTCGTTCCAATCAAACCAGGATGAATCACTTTGTAAGAAGCTTGATTTGGATACATAAAGTGGTGGAGAATCACCAGGAAGTTGAATAAATCTCATAGGAGTTGGGATGAAGAAGTTATCCCACTTTCTAATCAGGTGATTCCAGTTTCCCAGTTTGGGAATAGGACAGCTTCTTCGTCGTTCCAATCAACCAGGATGAATCACTTTGTAAGAAGCTTGATTTGGATACATAAAGTGGTGGAGAATCACCAGGAAGTTGAATAAATCTCATAGGAGTTGGGATGAAGAAGTTATCCCACTTTCTAATCAGGTGATTCCAGTTTCCCAGTTTGGGAATAGGACAGCTTCTTCGTCGTTCCAATCAAACCAGGATGAATCACTTTGTAAGAAGCTTGATTTGGATACATAAAGTGGTGGAGAATCACCAGGAAGTTGAATAAATCTCATAGGAGTTGGGATGAAGAAGTTATCCCACTTTCTAATCAGGTGATTCCAGTTTCCCAGTTTGGGAATAGGACAGCTTCTTCGTCGTTCCAATCAAACCAGGATGAATCACTTTGTAAGAAGCTTGATTTGGATACATAAAGTGGTGGAGAATCACCAGGAAGTTGAATAAATCTCATAGGAGTTGGGATGAAGAAGTTATCCCACTTTCTAATCAGGTGATTCCAGTTTCCCAGTTTGGGAATAGGACAGCTTCTTCGTCGTTCCAATCAAACCAGGATGAATCACTTTGTAAGAAGCTTGATTTGGATACATAAAGTGGTGGAGAATCACCAGGAAGTTGAATAAATCTCATAGGAGTTGGGATGAAGAAGTTATCCCACTTTCTAATCAGGTGATTCCAGTTTCCCAGTTTGGGAATAGGACAGCTTCTTCGTCGTTCCAATCAAACCAGGATGAATCACTTTGTAAGAAGCTTGATTTGGATACATAAAGTGTTGGAGAATCACCAGGAAGTTGAATAAATCTCATAGGAGTTGGGATGAAGAAGTTATCCCACTTTCTAATCAGGTGATTCCAGTTTCCCAGTTTGGGAATAGGACAGCTTCTTCGTCGTTCCAATCAAACCAGGATGAATCACTTTGTAAGAAGCTTGATTTGGATACATAAAGTGGTGGAGAATCACCAGGAAGTTGAATAAATCTCATAGGAGTTGGGATGAAGAAGTTATCCCACTTTCTAATCAGGTGATTCCAGTTTCCCAGTTTGGGAATAGGACAGCTTCTTCGTCGTTCCAATCAAACCAGGATGAATCACTTTGTAAGAAGCTTGATTTGGATACATAAAGTGGTGGAGAATCACCAGGAAGTTGAATAAATCTCATAGGAGTTGGGATGAAGAAGTTATCCCACTTTCTAATCAGGTGATTCCAGTTTCCCAGTTTGGGAATAGGACAGCTTCTTCGTCGTTCCAATCAAACCAGGATGAATCACTTTGTAAGAAGCTTGATTTGGATACATAAAGTGGTGGAGAATCACCAGGAAGTTGAATAAATCTCATAGGAGTTGGGATGAAGAAGTTATCCCACTTTCTAATCAGGTGATTCCAGTTTCCCAGTTTGGGAATAGGACAGCTTCTTCGTCGTTCCAATAAACCAGGATGAATCACTTTGTAAGAAGCTTGATTTGGATACATAAAGTGGTGGAGAATCACCAGGAAGTTGAATAAATCTCATAGGAGTTGGGATGAAGAAGTTATCCCACTTTCTAATCAGGTGATTCCAGTTTCCCAGTTTGGGAATAGGACAGCTTCTTCGTCGTTCCAATCAAACCAGGATGAATCACTTTGTAAGAAGCTTGATTTGGATACATAAAGTGGTGGAGAATCACCAGGAAGTTGAATAAATCTCATAGGAGTTGGGATGAAGAAGTTATCCCACTTTCTAATCAGGTGATTCCAGTTTCCCAGTTTGGGAATAGGACAGCTTCTTCGTCGTTCCAATAAACCAGGATGAATCACTTTGTAAGAAGCTTGATTTGGATACATAAAGTGGTGGAGAATCACCAGGAAGTTGAATAAATCTCATAGGAGTTGGGATGAAGAAGTTATCCCACTTTCTAATCAGGTGATTCCAGTTTCCCAGTTTGGGAATAGGACAGCTTCTTCGTCGTTCCAATCAAACCAGGATGAATCACTTTGTAAGAAGCTTGATTTGGATACATAAAGTGGTGGAGAATCACCAGGAAGTTGAATAAATCTCATAGGAGTTGGGATGAAGAAGTTATCCCACTTTCTAATCAGGTGATTCCAGTTTCCCAGTTTGGGAATAGGACAGCTTCTTCGTCGTTCCAATCAAACCAGGATGAATCACTTTGTAAGAAGCTTGATTTGGATACATAAAGTGGTGGAGAATCACCAGGAAGTTGAATAAATCTCATAGGAGTTGGGATGAAGAAGTTATCCCACTTTCTAATCAGGTGATTCCAGTTTCCCAGTTTGGGAATAGGACAGCTTCTTCGTCGTTCCAATCAAACCAGGATGAATCACTTTGTAAGAAGCTTGATTTGGATACATAAAGTGGTGGAGAATCACCAGGAAGTTGAATAAATCTCATAGGAGTTGGGATGAAGAAGTTATCCCACTTTCTAATCAGGTGATTCCAGTTTCCCAGTTTGGGAATAGGACAGCTTCTTCGTCGTTCCAATCAAACCAGGATGAATCACTTTGTAAGAAGCTTGATTTGGATACATAAAGTGGTGGAGAATCACCAGGAAGTTGAATAAATCTCATAGGAGTTGGGATGAAGAAGTTATCCCACTTTCTAATCAGGTGATTCCAGTTTCCCAGTTTGGGAATAGGACAGCTTCTTCGTCGTTCCAATCAAACCAGGATGAATCACTTTGTAAGAAGCTTGATTTGGATACATAAAGTGGTGGAGAATCACCAGGAAGTTGAATAAATCTCATAGGAGTTGGGATGAAGAAGTTATCCCACTTTCTAATCAGGTGATTCCAGTTTCCCAGTTTGGGAATAGGACAGCTTCTTCGTCGTTCCAATCAAACCAGGATGAATCACTTTGTAAGAAGCTTGATTTGGATACATAAAGTGGTGGAGAATCACCAGGAAGTTGAATAAATCTCATAGGAGTTGGGATGAAGAAGTTATCCCACTTTCTAATCAGGTGATTCCAGTTTCCCAGTTTGGGAATAGGACAGCTTCTTCGTCGTTCCAATCAAACCAGGATGAATCACTTTGTAAGAAGCTTGATTTGGATACATAAAGTGTTGGAGAATCACCAGGAAGTTGAATAAATCTCATAGGAGTTGGGATGAAGAAGTTATCCCACTTTCTAATCAGGTGATTCCAGTTTCCCAGTTTGGGAATAGGACAGCTTCTTCGTCGTTCCAATCAAACCAGGATGAATCACTTTGTAAGAAGCTTGATTTGGATACATAAAGTGGTGGAGAATCACCAGGAAGTTGAATAAATCTCATAGGAGTTGGGATGAAGAAGTTATCCCACTTTCTAATCAGGTGATTCCAGTTTCCCAGTTTGGGAATAGGACAGCTTCTTCGTCGTTCCAATCAAACCAGGATGAATCACTTTGTAAGAAGCTTGATTTGGATACATAAAGTGTTGGAGAATCACCAGGAAGTTGAATAAATCTCATAGGAGTTGGGATGAAGAAGTTATCCCACTTTCTAATCAGGTGATTCCAGTTTCCCAGTTTGGGAATAGGACAGCTTCTTCGTCGTTCCAATCAAACCAGGATGAATCACTTTGTAAGAAGCTTGATTTGGATACATAAAGTGGTGGAGAATCACCAGGAAGTTGAATAAATCTCATAGGAGTTGGGATGAAGAAGTTATCCCACTTTCTAATCAGGTGATTCCAGTTTCCCAGTTTGGGAATAGGACAGCTTCTTCGTCGTTCCAATCAAACCAGGATGAATCACTTTGTAAGAAGCTTGATTTGGATACATAAAGTGGTGGAGAATCACCAGGAAGTTGAATAAATCTCATAGGAGTTGGGATGAAGAAGTTATCCCACTTTCTAATCAGGTGATTCCAGTTTCCCAGTTTGGGAATAGGACAGCTTCTTCGTCGTTCCAATCAAACCAGGATGAATCACTTTGTAAGAAGCTTGATTTGGATACATAAAGTGGTGGAGAATCACCAGGAAGTTGAATAAATCTCATAGGAGTTGGGATGAAGAAGTTATCCCACTTTCTAATCAGGTGATTCCAGTTTCCCAGTTTGGGAATAGGACAGCTTCTTCGTCGTTCCAATCAAACCAGGATGAATCACTTTGTAAGAAGCTTGATTTGGATACATAAAGTGGTGGAGAATCACCAGGAAGTTGAATAAATCTCATAGGAGTTGGGATGAAGAAGTTATCCCACTTTCTAATCAGGTGATTCCAGTTTCCCAGTTTGGGAATAGGACAGCTTCTTCGTCGTTCCAATCAAACCAGGATGAATCACTTTGTAAGAAGCTTGATTTGGATACATAAAGTGGTGGAGAATCACCAGGAAGTTGAATAAATCTCATAGGAGTTGGGATGAAGAAGTTATCCCACTTTCTAATCAGGTGATTCCAGTTTCCCAGTTTGGGAATAGGACAGCTTCTTCGTCGTTCCAATCAAACCAGGATGAATCACTTTGTAAGAAGCTTGATTTGGATACATAAAGTGGTGGAGAATCACCAGGAAGTTGAATAAATCTCATAGGAGTTGGGATGAAGAAGTTATCCCACTTTCTAATCAGGTGATTCCAGTTTCCCAGTTTGGGAATAGGACAGCTTCTTCGTCGTTCCAATCAAACCAGGATGAATCACTTTGTAAGAAGCTTGATTTGGATACATAAAGTGGTGGAGAATCACCAGGAAGTTGAATAAATCTCATAGGAGTTGGGATGAAGAAGTTATCCCACTTTCTAATCAGGTGATTCCAGTTTCCCAGTTTGGGAATAGGACAGCTTCTTCGTCGTTCCAATCAAACCAGGATGAATCACTTTGTAAGAAGCTTGATTTGGATACATAAAGTGGTGGAGAATCACCAGGAAGTTGAATAAATCTCATAGGAGTTGGGATGAAGAAGTTATCCCACTTTCTAATCAGGTGATTCCAGTTTCCCAGTTTGGGAATAGGACAGCTTCTTCGTCGTTCCAATCAAACCAGGATGAATCACTTTGTAAGAAGCTTGATTTGGATACATAAAGTGGTGGAGAATCACCAGGAAGTTGAATAAATCTCATAGGAGTTGGGATGAAGAAGTTATCCCACTTTCTAATCAGGTGATTCCAGTTTCCCAGTTTGGGAATAGGACAGCTTCTTCGTCGTTCCAATCAAACCAGGATGAATCACTTTGTAAGAAGCTTGATTTGGATACATAAAGTGTTGGAGAATCACCAGGAAGTTGAATAAATCTCATAGGAGTTGGGATGAAGAAGTTATCCCACTTTCTAATCAGGTGATTCCAGTTTCCCAGTTTGGGAATAGGACAGCTTCTTCGTCGTTCCAATCAAACCAGGATGAATCACTTTGTAAGAAGCTTGATTTGGATACATAAAGTGTGGAGAATCACCAGGAAGTTGAATAAATCTCATAGGAGTTGGGATGAAGAAGTTATCCCACTTTCTAATCAGGTGATTCCAGTTTCCCAGTTTGGGAATAGGACAGCTTCTTCGTCGTTCCAATCAAACCAGGATGAATCACTTTGTAAGAAGCTTGATTTGGATACATAAAGTGGTGGAGAATCACCAGGAAGTTGAATAAATCTCATAGGAGTTGGGATGAAGAAGTTATCCCACTTTCTAATCAGGTGATTCCAGTTTCCCAGTTTGGGAATAGGACAGCTTCTTCGTCGTTCCAATCAAACCAGGATGAATCACTTTGTAAGAAGCTTGATTTGGATACATAAAGTGGTGGAGAATCACCAGGAAGTTGAATAAATCTCATAGGAGTTGGGATGAAGAAGTTATCCCACTTTCTAATCAGGTGATTCCAGTTTCCCAGTTTGGGAATAGGACAGCTTCTTCGTCGTTCCAATCAAACCAGGATGAATCACTTTGTAAGAAGCTTGATTTGGATACATAAAGTGGTGGAGAATCACCAGGAAGTTGAATAAATCTCATAGGAGTTGGGATGAAGAAGTTATCCCACTTTCTAATCAGGTGATTCCAGTTTCCCAGTTTGGGAATAGGACAGCTTCTTCGTCGTTCCAATCAAACCAGGATGAATCACTTTGTAAGAAGCTTGATTTGGATACATAAAGTGGTGGAGAATCACCAGGAAGTTGAATAAATCTCATAGGAGTTGGGATGAAGAAGTTATCCCACTTTCTAATCAGGTGATTCCAGTTTCCCAGTTTGGGAATAGGACAGCTTCTTCGTCGTTCCAATCAAACCAGGATGAATCACTTTGTAAGAAGCTTGATTTGGATACATAAAGTGGTGGAGAATCACCAGGAAGTTGAATAAATCTCATAGGAGTTGGGATGAAGAAGTTATCCCACTTTCTAATCAGGTGATTCCAGTTTCCCAGTTTGGGAATAGGACAGCTTCTTCGTCGTTCCAATCAAACCAGGATGAATCACTTTGTAAGAAGCTTGATTTGGATACATAAAGTGGTGGAGAATCACCAGGAAGTTGAATAAATCTCATAGGAGTTGGGATGAAGAAGTTATCCCACTTTCTAATCAGGTGATTCCAGTTTCCCAGTTTGGGAATAGGACAGCTTCTTCGTCGTTCCAATCAAACCAGGATGAATCACTTTGTAAGAAGCTTGATTTGGATACATAAAGTGGTGGAGAATCACCAGGAAGTTGAATTAATCTCATAGGAGTTGGGATGAAGAAGTTATCCCACTTTCTAATCAGGTGATTCCAGTTTCCCAGTTTGGGAATAGGACAGCTTCTTCGTCGTTCCAATCAAACCAGGATGAATCACTTTGTAAGAAGCTTGATTTGGATACATAAAGTGTTGGAGAATCACCAGGAAGTTGAATAAATCTCATAGGAGTTGGGATGAAGAAGTTATCCCACTTTCTAATCAGGTGATTCCAGTTTCCCAGTTTGGGAATAGGACAGCTTCTTCGTCGTTCCAATCAAACCAGGATGAATCACTTTGTAAGAAGCTTGATTTGGATACATAAAGTGTTGGAGAATCACCAGGAAGTTGAATAAATCTCATAGGAGTTGGGATGAAGAAGTTATCCCACTTTCTAATCAGGTGATTCCAGTTTCCCAGTTTGGGAATAGGACAGCTTCTTCGTCGTTCCAATCAAACCAGGATAAATGACTCTGTAAGAAGCTTGATTTGGATACATAAAGTGTTGGAGAATCACCAGGAAGTTGAATAAATCTCATAAGAGTTGGGATGCAGAAGTTATTCTTAGATTTGGTGATTTAAGAAGTGATTAAGTCTAATCTGAGAATTAAAGAGATTGGAGATTAAGAACAAGAGAGAGACTTAAGAGAGAGAGACTCAAAACTCCATAACTTTATTAATGAGTGAGGTTACATATTTATAAGAGAGCTACAAGGGTTTCCAAAACTCGAAATGGGCACTATTGAAGCATGTGAAGTCAAAGGTTGCTTTAGAGATGGACGGATAAGAGGACTCGCATGCTTCCTCTCCTTACAGCCTGTAACAGCCTGGCATGCTCTTCCCTTATCCTCTCAACGTTCTGATCCTTCTCCTCTTGAGTAACTCTTCCGCGTTTACCATTTCACTTGGGCAATGCATGGTAAGTTTTGTCGAGGCTTGGATGGTACGGACTGTACGGCTTGTACGGCCTTGTACGGACGTCCGTACCATACTCTCTCTAAACTCCACTCTGCCTCATCTCTTCATCTCCTCAACTCCTCTTCTCTTCTCACTTATATGCTTAACTCAACTCAACACTCCCCCTCAAGCTTAGCTTGTGAAAACCAAGCTTGGAAAGCCACAAGATCTTCCTCATTAAAACCTCACCAAGAAAACCCAATGGGACAAAACTTTGATGAGGGAAAAGAGTAAAGACCTTGCAGCTAAGGGGATTAGCTCCTTCTCTTCCCAAGATCAATGAGTCCCAACCTGATGTGAATGGACTCCATTGTCTTTTGTCTTGCTGCCTTGGTGAACACATCTGCTAGCTGATCTTCACTCCTTGTGTAACATGGCAAGATCACCCCAAGCACAATCATCTGCCTCACCTTGTGACAATCAACTTCAATGTGCTTGGTCCTCTCATGAAACACCGAGTTGGATGCAATGTGGATAGCAGCTTGATTGTCACAATGCATTGTCATTGGCGTTGCTTGATCAATCTCCAAGTGCTTCAAGATCCCTTTGATCCACACCAACTCGTTGGTGAGCTTCAGCATGGCTCTATACTCGGCTTCAGCACTTGAACATGACACTACCTTCTGCTTCTTACTCTTCCAAGTGACCAAGTTGCCACCAATGAATGTACAATAGCCTGTGGTTGATCTGCCATCTGCTCTATCACCAGCCCAATCCGCATCACAATATCCTACAACCTCAGTACTCTTGTTACATCCCATCCATACTCCAAGACCAGTAGTTCCATTCAGATACATCAAGATCCTTTCCACCATCCGCCAGTGGTGCTCCTTAGGAACTTGCATGTGTTGACTGACTTGATTCACCGCAAAGCACACATCAGGTCTAGTAATGGTAAGATAAATCAACTTCCCCACTAGCTTCCTATACAGCTTAGGATCATGGAATGGCTTGCTATCCTCAATCTCCCCCTCACGTGGAACCTTGTACCCATCCTCCATTGGCATCTTGGCTGTCTTTCCTCCATAGGCATCTGCTCCCTTCAATAGATCAATCACATACTTCCTTTGAGACATAAACAATCCTTCCTTTGATCTGCATATCTCAATCCCAAGAAAATACTTCATTTCCCCCAAGTCTTTAATCTCAAAGCTTGCCTTGAGATACTCCTTTGTAGCCTTGATGCCTTCCTTATCACTGCCTGTGATGATGATATCATCCACATACACAAGCAATACCACAATACCAGATGAGGTGGTTAGGGTAAAGAGAGTGTGATCCAATTCTGACTTCCTGAACCCTCTCCCATTCAGTGTAGTACTCAACTTGTTGTACCACGCCCTTGGAGACTGCTTGAGACCATAGATAGCTTTCCTCAACCTCAACACATTACCCTTCTTTACTAGATGTTCAAGACCTGGTGGTGGATGCATGTATACTTCATCTTCCAACTCTCCTTGAAGGAATGCATTCTTCACATCCATTTGCCACAAATCCCACTCAAGATTCACAGCTAAAGATAATACAATCCTGATAGTATGAAGTTTAGCCACAGGAGCAAAGGTCTCAACATAGTCCTCACCATATGTCTGAGTAAATCCTCTTGCCACCAACCTAGACTTGCGCCTCTCTATTCTTCCATCAGGATGAAACTTGATTGTGAACACCCATTTACTAGTCACTGCCTTCTTCCCTTTAGGCAGCTCACTCTCATACCATGTTTCATTCTTAATCATAGCTTCTTCATATGTCCTTGGAATATAGCTCTCATCCAAGCTTACTGTGAAGGCTATATGCTCGTCCGGAAACTCTGCAAAGGAACACATAGCTTGAGAAGGATGCTCCACAGCCTGGGCATTGTAGTACACTCTCGTGTTTACCCAGTTGGAAGCATCTCTCTTCACCCTTGTGCTCCTCCTTAGCTCCTGAACTTGTTCTTCTTGTGTTTCTTGCCTATCTTCACTTGATTGAGCACCACTCTCATTTGACCCATCAGGATCTACTTCCCAATCTCCACTAGACTGAGTACCACTCTCATCTGAGCCAGTAGACTCTCTTTGCCCATCTCCACTAGACTGAGCACCACTCTCTACTTCCTGTGTCACCTCTTGATTATGCTGGCCTGAATCTTCTTGATTGTGCACTTGCTCATGAGATTCAGTTCCATTCCCCCTCTCATGATCAAGAGGAGTTGTTCTTTCAGCTTCACTAGTAGGATTGGAAGACTCTCTTCTTCCAGATTCCTGATCCTGGGATAACCCTATCCCTAGCTTCTCCAACAGCACCCTCAGTGTTGTTGCTCTATCAGATGGAGCTTGAGACAAATCCTTCAGATTTTCCCACTCCTTTTCTTCATAATACCCTTTGGATTCAATAAACTTCACTTCTCTAGATACCATCACTCTCCTTGCTTCAGGATCATAGCACTTGTATCCCTTCTGAGTGATAGAGTATCCAATAAACATTGCCTTAGTACTCTTTGCCTCCAGCTTGTTTCTCTGTTCTCCTGGAGTCATGACATAGCATACACACCCAAATACTCGTAGGTGATCAATAAAAGGCTTGCTCTTATTCAGCACCTCAAATGGAGACAGATTCTTCAGTATCTTGGTTGGGACCCGGTTGATGAGGTAGCAAGCAGTCTGAACAGCATCTCCCCAAAATCTTTTTGGGACATTTGCATGAAACATCATCGACCTAGCAACCTCCATCAAGTGCCTATTCTTCCTCTCAGCTACACCATTCTGCTGTGGTGTGTAGGGACAACTGGTCTGATGCACAATCCCATGCTTGGCTAGATGACTCTTGAAGGCATTGCTGATGTATTCACCTCCGTTGTCTGATCTCAGTACCTTCACAGTAGCATTGTATTGATTAGATACATATGCTTGGAAGTTCATAAACGCTTCTAGCACCTTATCTTTAGATGGAAGCAATGTGAGCCATGTATACTTAGACTTCTCATCAATGAATGTCACAAAGTATTTATGGCTGTCTCTAGACATGCATGGAGCGGTCCACACATCCGAGTGAACTAGATCAAAGCAATGCTCATAAGTAGTCTTAGATGTTGGGAAAACAGTCCTACAATGCTTTCCTAATATGCATGCTTCACAATCCAAGTGATTGAATGACATATTAGGGATTATCAATTCAATGGCACGAGCATGAGGATGTCCTAATCTAGCATGCCAAGTAATACTATCAATCTTCTCAGCAGTACTACTCAAGCAAATAGAATCAAAGGGATTAGAGGTCTTAGCCAAGTCGAGGTGGTATAGCTGATTTTTGCTGTCTCCTCTGCCAATGACTCTCCCAGTCTTCAAATCTTGAAACTCAACTTCATCAGGTCTGAATACTACTTGACAATCAAGATCAATGGTAGCTTTCTTCACAGATAATAGATTTGAAGTGAACTGAGGCATGTAGAAGGCAGCCGTGTCCTTCTCAAACAGTTTGAGCTTTCCCACTCCTTCTATTGGGATCATAGCACCATTAGCTATCTTAACACTCCCTGTTGCAGCCTTGATCTCACTTATAAGCCTCCTATCACTGATCATATGATGACTTGCTCCAGAATCAATCACCATGGGTTTAGAAGCTCCGGATTGTATAGCATGCTTCTTGCTTGCTGTTAAGGCTTGTACATGTTCCATGAACACTCTCCATTCCTTCCTGGTGATGCGATCATCAGCTCCACTCCCTTTCTCCTGCTCTCTTAACACCCCACTGTCTTCTACTGATTCCCCCATGTAGGCTGAGTAAGAACACTCTCCCACAACTCTCTTTCTACCCTTTCCTATGTTGATAGAAGCTTTGGATAGCATTCTGCACCTTCTCTTCTTCCGGAAGCCCTCACTCCTACTCCCGGTTAGCCTCCATGAGCCCTCACTCCTACTCATGGTTAGCTTCTGGAAGCTCTCACTCCTACTCCCAGTTGGCTTCCATGAGCTCTCACTCCTACTCATGGTTAGCCTCTCATCATCTCTCATTATCTCATACGCCCTTCTTATAAGCCCACAAATCTCTTCCATTTCCGGAAGCTGTTCCCCTCTTAGAACCATCTCTACCAGCCACCCATATGATGACTCCATGCTCGCCAAGAGCTTCAAGACCGTCTCTTGCTCTTGTGTAGTATCCCCATCCACATGGGATCTCAACCCTTGTAGTTCAACCCACAAATGTTGTAGCTTCCTCACATGGTTATTGAACTCTTCTCTTCCTGGTTTACCTCCACTGATCACCTTCTTGACTTCATACACTCTCCTAAGACTGATCTTGTTCTCATAAACATCTTCAATCTTCTCAAGCAGTGTACTTTCTTCAAGACTAAAGCAACTTCCACTTGTTTCTCTTGCTGTCTGATCTTTCTCAGCAGCTTTACCCTTCAAAGACTCTTCCTTCTCATGGTTTCTCCAAACTCCACACCTCTTCAGAGTCGCTTTCATTTGTGAGAACCACCCCCACTCATTTCTTCTATCTTCCTTCTCTTCACGCCTTGCTGAACCACAAGCTAGACCCATCTTCTGACCTTGTCAAACACCTAAAGGGACTCCCTTGAAGCTGACTCTCCAAAAGAAACACCAACAGACACAAACTTGACTTTTAAAGGATCTAGCTCTCGACAACTCTCAAGAACTCTCAAGAACACTCAAGAACATTTAGAAAAACGAAATCACTCTCTCCTTTTGAACGAACCTGGCTCTGATACCATATTAGATTTGGTGATTTAAGAAGTGATTAAGTCTAATCTGAGAATTAAAGAGATTGGAGATTAAGAACAAGAGAGAGACTTAAGAGAGAGAGACTCAAAACTCCATAACTTTATTAATGAGTGAGGTTACATATTTATAAGAGAGCTACAAGGGTTTCCAAAACTCGAAATGGGCACTATTGAAGCATGTGAAGTCAAAGGTTGCTTTAGAGATGGACGGATAAGAGGACTCGCATGCTTCCTCTCCTTACAGCCTGTAACAGCCTGGCATGCTCTTCCCTTATCCTCTCAACGTTCTGATCCTTCTCCTCTTGAGTAACTCTTCCGCGTTTACCATTTCACTTGGGCAATGCATGGTAAGTTTTGGTCGAGGCTTGGATGGTACGGACTGTACGGCTTGTACGGCCTTGTACGGACGTCCGTACCATACTCTCTCTAAACTCCACTCTGCCTCATCTCTTCATCTCCTCAACTCCTCTTCTCTTCTCACTTATATGCTTAACTCAACTCAACAGTTATCCCACTTTCTAATCAGGTGATTCCAGTTTCCCAGTTTGGGAATAGGACAGCTTCTTCGGCGTTCCAATCAAACCAGGATAAATGACTTTGTAAGAAGCTTGATTTGGATACATAAAGTGTTGGAGAATCACCAGGAAGTTGAATAAATCTCATAGGAGTTGGGATGAAGAAGTTATCCCACTTTCTAATCAGGTGATTCCAGTTTCCCAGTTTGGGAATAGGACAGCTTCTTCGTCGTTCCAATAAACCAGGATGAATCACTCTGTAAGAAGCTTGATTTGGATACATAAAGTGGTGGAGAATCACCAGGAAGTTGAATTAATCTCATAGGAGTTGGGATGAAGAAGTTATCCCACTTTCTAATCAGGTGATTCCAGTTTCCCAGTTTGGGAATAGGACAGCTTCTTCGTCGTTCCAATCAAACCAGGATGAATCACTTTGTAAGAAGCTTGATTTGGATACATAAAGTGTTGGAGAATCACCAGGAAGTTGAATAAATCTCATAGGAGTTGGGATGAAGAAGTTATCCCACTTTCTAATCAGGTGATTCCAGTTTCCCAGTTTGGGAATAGGACAGCTTCTTCGTCGTTCCAATAAACCAGGATGAATCACTTTGTAAGAAGCTTGATTTGGATACATAAAGTGGTGGAGAATCACCAGGAAGTTGAATAAATCTCATAGGAGTTGGGATGAAGAAGTTATCCCACTTTCTAATCAGGTGATTCCAGTTTCCCAGTTTGGGAATAGGACAGCTTCTTCGTCGTTCCAATAAACCAGGATGAATCACTTTGTAAGAAGCTTGATTTGGATACATAAAGTGGTGGAGAAACACCAGGAAGTTGAATAAATCTCATAGGAGTTGGGATGAAGAAGTTATCCCACTTTCTAATCAGGTGATTCCAGTTTCCCAGTTTGGGAATAGGACAGCTTCTTCGTCGTTCCAATAAAACCAGGATGAATCACTTTGTAAGAAGCTTGATTTGGATACATAAAGTGGTGGAGAAACACCAGGAAGTTGAATAAATCTCATAGGAGTTGGGATGAAGAAGTTATCCCACTTTCTAATCAGGTGATTCCAGTTTCCCAGTTTGGGAATAGGACAGCTTCTTCGTCGTTCCAATCAAACCAGGATGAATCACTTTGTAAGAAGCTTGATTTGGATACATAAAGTGTTGGAGAATCACCAGGAAGTTGAATAAATCTCATAGGAGTTGGGATGAAGAAGTTATCCCACTTTCTAATCAGGTGATTCCAGTTTCCCAGTTTGGGAATAGGACAGCTTCTTCGTCGTCCCAAATAAACCAGGATGAATCACTTTGTAAGAAGCTTGATTTGGATACATAAAGTGGTGGAGAATCACCAGGAAGTTGAATTAATCTCATAGGAGTTGGGATGAAGAAGTTATCCCACTTTCTAATCAGGTGATTCCAGTTTCCCAGTTTGGGAATAGGACAGCTTCTTCGTTCCAATCAAACCAGGATGAATCACTTTGTAAGAAGCTTGATTTGGATACATAAAGTGGTGGAGAAACACCAGGAAGTTGAATAAATCTCATAGGAGTTGGGATGAAGAAGTTATCCCACTTTCTAATCAGGTGATTCCAGTTTCCCAGTTTGGGAATAGGACAGCTTCTTCGTCGTTCCAATAAACCAGGATGAATCACTTTGTAAGAAGCTTGATTTGGATACATAAAGTGGTGGAGAAACACCAGGAAGTTGAATAAATCTCATAGGAGTTGGGATGAAGAAGTTATCCCACTTTCTAATCAGGTGATTCCAGTTTCCCAGTTTGGGAATAGGACAGCTTCTTCGTCGTTCCAATCAACCAGGATGAATCACTTTGTAAGAAGCTTGATTTGGATACATAAAGTGGTGGAGAAACACCAGGAAGTTGAATAAATCTCATAGGAGTTGGGATGAAGAAGTTATCCCACTTTCTAATCAGGTGATTCCAGTTTCCCAGTTTGGGAATAGGACAGCTTCTTCGTCGTTCCAATCAAACCAGGATGAATCACTTTGTAAGAAGCTTGATTTGGATACATAAAGTGGTGGAGAAACACCAGGAAGTTGAATAAATCTCATAGGAGTTGGGATGAAGAAGTTATCCCACTTTCTAATCAGGTGATTCCAGTTTCCCAGTTTGGGAATAGGACAGCTTCTTCGTCGTTCCAATCAAACCAGGATGAATCACTTTGTAAGAAGCTTGATTTGGATACATAAAGTGTTGGAGAATCACCAGGAAGTTGAATAAATCTCATAGGAGTTGGGATGAAGAAGTTATCCCACTTTCTAATCAGGTGATTCCAGTTTCCCAGTTTGGGAATAGGACAGCTTCTTCGTCGTTCCAATCAAACCAGGATGAATCACTTTGTAAGAAGCTTGATTTGGATACATAAAGTGGTGGAGAATCACCAGGAAGTTGAATAAATCTCATAGGAGTTGGGATGAAGAAGTTATCCCACTTTCTAATCAGGTGATTCCAGTTTCCCAGTTTGGGAATAGGACAGCTTCTTCGTCGTTCCAATCAAACCAGGATGAATCACTTTGTAAGAAGCTTGATTTGGATACATAAAGTGGTGGAGAATCACCAGGAAGTTGAATAAATCTCATAGGAGTTGGGATGAAGAAGTTATCCCACTTTCTAATCAGGTGATTCCAGTTTCCCAGTTTGGGAATAGGACAGCTTCTTCGTCGTTCCAATCAAACCAGGATGAATCACTTTGTAAGAAGCTTGATTTGGATACATAAAGTGGTGGAGAATCACTTGGTGAAGAAGCTTGATTTGGATACATAAAGTGGTGGAGAATCACCAGGAAGTTGAATAAATCTCATAGGAGTTGGGATGAAGAAGTTATCCCACTTTCTAATCAGGTGATTCCAGTTTCCCAGTTTGGGAATAGGACAGCTTCTTCGTCGTCCCAAATAAACCAGGATGAATCACTTTGTAAGAAGCTTGATTTGGATACATAAAGTGTTGGAGAATCACCAGGAAGTTGAATAAATCTCATAGGAGTTGGGATGAAGAAGTTATCCCACTTTCTAATCAGGTGATTCCAGTTTCCCAGTTTGGGAATAGGACAGCTTCTTCGTCGTTCCAATCAAACCAGGATGAATCACTTTGTAAGAAGCTTGATTTGGATACATAAAGTGGTGGAGAATCACCAGGAAGTTGAATTAATCTCATAGGAGTTGGGATGAAGAAGTTATCCCACTTTCTAATCAGGTGATTCCAGTTTCCCAGTTTGGGAATAGGACAGCTTCTTCGTCGTTCCAATCAAACCAGGATGAATCACTTTGTAAGAAGCTTGATTTGGATACATAAAGTGGTTGGAGAATCACCAGGAAGTTGAATAAATCTCATAGGAGTTGGGATGAAGAAGTTATCCCACTTTCTAATCAGGTGATTCCAGTTTCCCAGTTTGGGAATAGGACAGCTTCTTCGTCGTTCCAATCAAACCAGGATGAATCACTTTGTAAGAAGCTTGATTTGGATACATAAAGTGGTGGAGAATCACCAGGAAGTTGAATAAATCTCATAGGAGTTGGGATGAAGAAGTTATCCCACTTTCTAATCAGGTGATTCCAGTTTCCCAGTTTGGGAATAGGACAGCTTCTTCGTCGTTCCAATCAAACCAGGATGAATCACTTTGTAAAAGCTTGATTTGGATACATAAAGTGGTGGAGAATCACCAGGAAGTTGAATAAATCTCATAGGAGTTGGGATGAAGAAGTTATCCCACTTTCTAATCAGGTGATTCCAGTTTCCCAGTTTGGGAATAGGACAGCTTCTTCGTCGTTCCAATCAAACCAGGATGAATCACTTTGTAAGAAGCTTGATTTGGATACATAAAGTGGTGGAGAATCACCAGGAAGTTGAATAAATCTCATAGGAGTTGGGATGAAGAAGTTATCCCACTTTCTAATCAGGTGATTCCAGTTTCCCAGTTTGGGAATAGGACAGCTTCTTGTCGTTCCAATCAAACCAGGATGAATCACTTTGTAAGAAGCTTGATTTGGATACATAAGTGGTGTGAAGAAGAGGATACATAAAGTTGAGAATCACCAGGAAGTTGAATAAATCTCATAGGAGTTGGGATGAAGAAGTTATCCCACTTTCTAATCAGGTGATTCCAGTTTCCCAGTTTGGGAATAGGACAGCTTCTTCGTCGTTCCAATCAAACCAGGATGAATCACTTTGTAAGAAGCTTGATTTGGATACATAAAGTGTTGGAGAATCACCAGGAAGTTGAATAAATCTCATAGGAGTTGGGATGAAGAAGTTATCCCACTTTCTAATCAGGTGATTCCAGTTTCCCAGTTTGGGAATAGGACAGCTTCTTCGTCGTTCCAATCAAACCAGGATGAATCACTTTGTAAGAAGCTTGATTTGGATACATAAAGTGGTGGAGAATCACCAGGAAGTTGAATAAATCTCATAGGAGTTGGGATGAAGAAGTTATCCCACTTTCTAATCAGGTGATTCCAGTTTCCCAGTTTGGGAATAGGACAGCTTCTTCGTCGTTCCAATCAAACCAGGATGAATCACTTTGTAAGAAGCTTGATTTGGATACATAAAGTGTTGGAGAATCACCAGGAAGTTGAATAAATCTCATAGGAGTTGGGATGAAGAAGTTATCCCACTTTCTAATCAGGTGATTCCAGTTTCCCAGTTTGGGAATAGGACAGCTTCTTCGTCGTTCCAATAAACCAGGATGAATCACTTTGTAAGAAGCTTGATTTGGATACATAAAAGTGGTGGAGAATCACCAGGAAGTTGAATAAATCTCATAGGAGTTGGGATGAAGAAGTTATCCCACTTTCTAATCAGGTGATTCCAGTTTCCCAGTTTGGGAATAGGACAGCTTCTTCGTCGTTCCAATAAAACCGGATGAATCACTTTGTAAGAAGCTTGATTTGGATACATAAAGTGTGGAGAATCACCAGGAAGTTGAATAAATCTCATAGGAGTTGGGATGAAGAAGTTATCCCACTTTCTAATCAGGTGATTCCAGTTTCCCAGTTTGGGAATAGGACAGCTTCTTCGTCGTTCCAATCAAACCAGGATGAATCACTTTGTAAGAAGCTTGATTTGGATACATAAAGTGTGGAGAATCACCAGGAAGTTGAATAAATCTCATAGGAGTTGGGATGAAGAAGTTATCCCACTTTCTAATCAGGTGATTCCAGTTTCCCAGTTTGGGAATAGGACAGCTTCTTCGTCGTTCCAATCAAACCAGGATGAATCACTTTGTAAGAAGCTTGATTTGGATACATAAAGTGTTGGAGAATCACCAGGAAGTTGAATAAATCTCATAGGAGTGGGATGAGAAGTTATCCCACTTTCTAATCAGGTGATTCCAGTTTCCCAGTTTGGGAATAGGACAGCTTCTTCGTCGTTCCAATCAAACCAGGATGAATCACTTTGTAAAAAGCTTGATTTGGATACATAAAGTGGTGGAAAACACCAGGAAGTTGAATAAATCTCATAGGAGTTGGGATGAAGAAGTTATCCCACTTTCTAATCAGGTGATTCCAGTTTCCCAGTTGGGAATAGGATGTTAAGATGAGGAGAATTAAGGGAAGAAGTGAGATAGGCTTGAGTAGAATGAGGAAAGGAAGGCTAATAGGTTTGGGAGTTTGAAGGACAACCAGTTCTACAAGGCCGTTCAAGGCGTACTAATGACCGTCAAGAGTGGGAGCGCCAAAGGCTCAAACCAAGAAACTTAACTTGAGTACCCGAGTTGTTAGGTAAAGAGGAGAAGTTACTCTTAGCCGTTGTGGATAGGGATCAAGACAGGTGAAAAGATTAAGTGGAGAGTAGGACAGTTCTGTCAATCATGGAAGTGAAAGCCAAAGGAAGCAGCCAGCTAAAGATGAATCACACGGTTGATAATCTCATAGGATGGTTGATGAATAAGAATTATCCCACTTTCTAATCAGGTGATTCCAGTTTCCCAGTTTGGGAATAGGACAGCTTCTTCGTCGTTCCAATCAAACCGGATGAATCACTTTGTAAGAAGCTTGATTGGATACATAAAGTGTTGGAGAACACCAGGAAGTTGAATAAATCTCATAGGAGTTGGGATGAAGAAGTTATCCACTTTCTAATCAGGTGTTCCAGTTTCCCAGTTTGGGAATAGGACAGCTTCTTCGTCGTTCCAATAAACCAGGATGAATCACTTTGTAAGAAGCTTGATTTGGATACATAAAGTGTTGAGAATCACCAGGAAGTTGAATAAATCTCATAGGAGTTGGGATGAAGAAGTTATCCCACTTTCTAATCAGGTGATTCCAGTTTCCCAGTTGGGAATAGGACAGCTTCTTCGTCGTTCCAATCAAACCAGGATGAATCACTTTGTAAGAAGCTTGATTTGGATACATAAAGTGTTGGAGAATCACCAGGAAGTTGAATAAATCTCATAGGAGTGGGATGAGAAGAGTTATCCCACTTTCAATCAGGTGATTCCAGTTTCCCAGTTTGGGAATAGGACAGCTTCTTCGTCGTTCCAATCAAACCAGGATGAATCACTTTGTAAGAAGCTTGATTTGGATACATAAAGTGTGGAGAATCACCAGGAAGTTGAATAATCTCATAGGAGTTGGGATGAAGAAGTTATCCCACTTCTAATCAGGTGATTCCAGTTTCCCAGTTTGGAATAGGACAGCTTCTTCGTCGTTCCAATAAACCAGGATGAATCACTTTGTAAGAAGCTTGATTTGGATACATAAAGTGGTGGAGAATCACCAGGAAGTTGAATAAATCTCATAGGAGTTGGATGAAGAAGTTATCCCACTTTCTAATCAGGTGATTCCAGTTTCCCAGTTTGGGATAGGACAGCTTCTTCGTCGTTCCAATCAAACAGGATGAATCACTTTGTAAGAAGCTTGATTTGGTTACATAAAGTGTGGGAGAATCACCAGGAAGTTGAATAAATCTCATAGGAGTTGGGATGAAGAAGTTATCCCACTTTCTAATCAGGTGATTCCAGTTTCCCAGTTTGGGAATAGGACAGCTTCTTTGTCGTTCCAATAACACAGGATGAATCACTTTGTAAGAAGCTTGATTTGGATACATAAAGTGGTGGAGAATCACCAGGAAGTTGAATAAATCTCATAGGAGTTGGGATGAAGAAGTTATCCCACTTTCTAATCAGGTGATTCCAGTTTCCCAGTTTGGGAATAGGACAGCTTCTTCGTCGTCCAATCAAACCAGATGAATCACTTTGTAAGAAGCTTGATTTGGATACATAAAGTGGTGGAGAATCACCAGGAAGTTGAATAATTCATAGGAGTTGGGATGAAGAAGTTATCCCACTTTCTAATCAGGTGATTCCAGTTTCCCAGTTTGGGAATAGGCAGCTTCTTCGTCGTTCCATCAAACCAGGATGAATCACTTTGTAAGAAGCTTGATTTGGATACATAAAGTGTTGGAGAATCACCAGGAAGTTGAATAAATCTCATAGGAGTTGGGATGAAGAAGTTATCCCACTTTCTAATCAGGTGATTCCAGTTTCCCAGTTTGGGAATAGGACAGCTTCTTCGTCGTTCCAATCAACACCAGGATGAATCACTTTGTAAGAAGCTTTATTGGATACATAAAGTGGTGGAGAATCACCAGGAAGTTGAATTAATCTCATAGGAGTTGGGATGAAGAAGTTATCCCACTTTCTAATCAGGTGATTCCAGTTTCCCAGTTTGGGAATAGGACAGCTTCTCGTCGTTCAAAAACACCAGGATGAATCACTTTGTAAGAAGCTTGATTTTGGATACATAAAGT
>NW_026014995.1:0-25382 GCF_020379485.1 Brassica napus
ATGAATCACTTGTAAGAAGCTTGATTTGGATACATAAAGGTTGGAGAATCACCAGGAGTTGAATTTAAATCTCATAGGAGTTGGGATGAAGAAATTATCCCACTTTCTAATCAGGTGATTTCCAGTTTCCCAGTTGGGAATAGGACAGCTTCTCGTCGTTCAATCAAACCAGATGAATCACTTTGTAAGCAGCTGATTTGGATACATAAAGTGTTGGGAGAAATCACCAGGAAGTTGAATAAATCTCATAGGAGTTGGGTGAAGAAGTTATCCCACTTTCAAATCAGGTGATTCCAGTTTCCCAGTTTGGGAATAGGACAGCTTCTTCGTCGTCAATCAAACAGGATAAATGACTCTGTAGAAGCTTGATTTGGATACATAAAGTGTTGGAGAGATCACCAGGAAGTTGAATAAATCTCATAGGAGTTGGAGAGAAGTTATCCCACTTTCTAATCAGGTGATTCCAGTTTCCCAGTTTGGGAATAGGACAGCTTCTTCGTCGTTCCAATCAAACCAGGATGATCACTTATAAGAAGCTTGATTTGGATACATAAAGTGGTGGAGAAACACCAGGAAGTTGAATTAAATCTCATAGAGTTGGGATGAAGAAGTTATCCCACTTTCTAATCAGGTGATTCCAGTTTCCCAGTTTGGGAATAGGACAGCTTCTTCGTCGTTCCAATCAAACCAGGATGAATCCTTTGTAAGAAGCTTGATTTGGATCATAAAGTGGTGGAGAATCACCAGGAAAGTTGAATAAATCTCATAGGAGTAGTGGGATGAAGAAGTTATCCCACTTTCTAACCAGGTGATTCCAGTTTCCCAGTTTGGGAATAGGACCGCTTCTCGGCGTTCCAATCAAACCAGGATGAATCACTTTGTAAGAAGCTTGATTTGGATACATAAAGTGTTGGAGAATCACCAGGAAGTTGAATAAATCTCATAGGAGTTGGGATGAAGAAGTTATCCACTTTAATCAGGTGATTCCAGTTTCCCAGTTTGGGAATAGGACAGCTTCTTCGTCGTTCCAATAACACCAGGATGAATCACTTTGTAAGAAGCTTGATTTGGATACATAAAGTGGTGGAGAATCACAGGAAGTTGAATAAATCTCATAGGAGTTGGGATGAAGAAGTTATCCCACTTTCTATCAGGTGATTCCAGTTTTCCCAGTTTGGGAATAGGACAGCCTCTTCGTCGTTCCAATCAAACCAGGATGAATCACTTTGTAAAGAAGCTGATTTGGATACATAAAGTGGTGGAGAAATCACCAGGAAGTTGAATAAAATCTCATAGGAGTTGGGATGAAGAAGTTATCCCACTTTCTAATCAGGTGATTCCAGTTTCCCAGTTTGGGAATAGGACAGCTTCTTCGTCGTTCCAATAACACCAGGATGAATCACTTTGTAAGAAGCTTGATTTGGATACATAAAGTGGTGGAGACAATCACCAGGAAGTTGAATAAATCTCATAGGAGTTGGGATGACGAAGTTATCCCCACTTTTAATCAGGTGATTCCAGTTTCCCGTTTTGGAATAGGACAGCTTTCTTCGTAGTTCCAATAACACCAGGATGAATCACTTTGTAAGAATTTGATTTGGATACATAAAGTGGTGGAGAACACCAGGAAGTTGAATAAATCTCATAGGAGTTGGGTATGAAGAAGTTATCCCACTTTCTAATCAGGTGATTCCAGTTTCCCAGTGGGAATCGGACACAGCTTCTTCTGTCGTTCCAATCACACCAGGATGAATCACTTTGTAGAAGCTTGATTGGATCCATAAAGTGTGGAGGAGGAAGCAAAACCACGGAAGAAGTTGAATAAATCTATAGGAGTTGGGATGAAGAAGTTATCCCAATTCCAAATCAGGTGATTCCAGTTTCCCAGTTTGGGAATAGGACAGTTCTTCGTCGTTCCAATCAAACCAGGATGAATCACTTTGTAAAGAAGCCTGATTTGGATACATAAAGTGGTGGAGAGATCACCAGGAAGTTGAATTAAAATCTCATAGGAGTTGGGATGAAGAAGTTATCCCCTTTCAAATCAGGTGATTCCAGTTTCCCAGTTTGGGAGGAAGAACAGCTCTTCGTCGTTCCAATCAAACAGGATGAATCAATTGTAAGAAGCTTGATTTGGATACATAAAGTGGTGGAGAATCACAAGAAGGATTCTACCATAAATCTCACCAGGAGTTGGGATAAATCTCATAGGAGTTGGGATGAAGAAGTTATCCCACTTTCTAATCAGGTGATTCCAGTTTCCCAGTTTGGGAATAGGACAGCTTCTTCGTCGTTCCAATAACCAGGATGGATTCACTTTGTAAGAAGCTTGATTGGATACATAAAGTGTTGGAGAATCACCAGGAAGTTGAAATAAATCTCATAGGAGTTGGGATGAAGAAGTTATCCCACTTTCTAAATCAGGTGATTCAGTTTCCCAGTTGGGAATAGGACAGCTTCTTCGTCGTTCCAATCAAACCAGGATGAATCACTTTGTAAGAAGCTTGATTTGGATACATAAAGTGTGGAGAATCACCAGGAAGTTGAATAAATCTCATAGGAGTTGGGATGAAGAAGTTATCCCACTTTCAAATCAGGTGATTCCAGTTTCCCAGTTTGGGAATAGGACAGCTTCTTCGGCGTTCCAATCAAACCAGTGATAAACTTTGTAAGAGGCTTGATTGGATACATAAAGTGTTGGGAATCACCAGGAAGTTGAATAAATCTCATAGGAGTTGGTTGGGATGAAGAAGTTATCCAATTTCAAATCAGGTGATTCCAGTTTCCCAGTTTGGAATAGGACAGCTTCTTCGTCGTTCCAATCAAACCAGGATGAATCACTTTGTAAGAAGCTTGATTTGGATACATAAAGTGTTGGAGAATCACCAGGAAGTTGATAAATCTCATAGGAGTTGGGATGAAGAAGTTATCCCACTTTCAATCAGGTGATTCCAGTTTCCCAGTTTGGGAATAGGACAGCTTCTTCGTCGTTCCAATCAAACCAGGATGAATCCATTTGTAAGAACAGCTTGATTTGGATACATAAAGTGGTGGAGAAACACCAGGAAGTTGAATAAATCTCATAGGAGTTGGGATGAAGAAGTTATCCCACTTTCTAATCAGGTGATTCCAGTTCCCAGTTGGGGAATAGGACAGCTTCTTCGTCGTTCCAATCAAACCAGGATGAATCACTTTGTAAGAAGCTTGATTTGGATACATAAGTGGTGGAGAAATCACCAGGAAGTTGTGAATAAATCTCATAGGATTGGGATGAAGAAGTTATCCCACTTTCAAATCAGGTGATTCCAGTTTCCCAGTTTGGGAATAGGACAGTCTTCGTCGTTCCAATCAAACCAGGATGAATCACTTTGTAAGAAGCTTGATTTGGATACATAAATTGGTGGAGAATCACCAGGAAGTTGAATAAATCTCATAGGAGTTGGGATGAAGAAGTTATCCCACTTTCAAATCAGGTGATTCCAGTTTCCCAGTTTGGGAATAGGACATCTTCTTCTTCGTTCCAATCAAACCAGGATGAATACTTTGTAAGAAGCTGATTTGGATACATAAAGTGGTGGCAGGGAGAATCACCAGGAAGTTGAATAAATCTCATAGGAGTTGGGATGAAGAAGTTATCCCACTTTTAATCAGGTGATTCCAGTTTCCAGTTGGGAATAGGACAGCTTCTTCGTCGTTCCAATCAAACCAGGATGAATCACTTTGTAAGAAGCTTGATTTGGATACATAAAGTGGTGGAGAATCACCAGGAAGTTGAATAAATCTCATAGGAGTTGGGATGAAGAAGTTATCCCACTTTCAAATCAGGTGATTCCAGTTTCCCAGTTTGGGAATAGGACAGCTTCTTCGTCGTTCCAATCAAACCAGGATGAATCACTTTGTAAGAAGCTTGATTTGGATACATAAAGTGGTGGAGAATCACCAGGAAGTTGAATAAATCTCATAGGAGTTGGGATGAAGAAGTTATCCCACTTTCTAATCAGGTGATTCCAGTTTCCCAGTTTGGGAATAGGACAGCTTCTTCGTCGTTCCAATCAAACCAGGATGAATCACTTTGTAAGAAGCTTGATTGGATACATAAGTGGTGGAGAATCACCAGGAAGTTGAATAAATCTCATAGGAGTTGGGTGAAGAAGTTATCCCACTTTCTAATCAGGTGATTCCAGTTTCCCAGTTTGGGAATAGGACAGCTTCTTCGTCGTTCCAATCAAACCAGGATGAATCACTTTGTAAGAAGCTTGATTTGGATACATAAAGTGGTGGAGAATCACCAGGAAGTTGAATAAATCTCATAGGAGTTGGGATGAAGAAGTTATCCACTTTCTAATCAGGTGTGATTCCAGTTTCCCAGTTTGGGAATAGGACAGCTTCTTCGTCGTTCCAATCAAACCAGGATGAATCACTTTGTAAGAAGCTTGATTTGGATACATAAAGTGTTGGAGAATCACCAGGAAGTTGAATAATCTCATAGGAGTTGGGATGAAGAAGTTATCCCACTTTCTAATCAGGTGATTCCAGTTCCCAGTTTGGGATAGGACAGCTTCTTCGTCGTTCCAATCAAACCAGGATGAATCACTTTGTAAGAAGCTTGATTTGGATACATAAAGTGTTGGAGAATCACCAGGAAGTTGAATAAATCTCATAGGAGTTGGGATGAAGAAGTTATCCCACTTTCTAATCAGGTGATTCCAGTTTCCCAGTTTGGAATATAGGACAGCTTCTTCGTCGTTCCAATCAAACCAGGATGAATCACTTTGTAAGAAGAAGCTTGATTTGGATACATAAAGTGGTGGAGAATCACCAGGAAGTTGAATAAATCTCATAGGAGTTGGGATGAAGAAGTTATCCCACTTTCTAATCAGGTGATTCCAGTTTCCCAGTTTGGGAATAGGACAGCTTCTTCGTCGTTCCAATCAAACCAGGATGAATCACTTTGTAAGAAGCTTGATTTGGATACATAAAGTGTTGGAGAATCACCAGGAAGTTGAATAAATCTCATAGGAGTTGGGATGAAGAAGTTATCCCACTTTCTATCAGGTGATTCCAGTTTCCCAGTTTGGGAATAGGACAGCTTCTTCGTCGTTCCAATCAAACCAGGATGAATCACTTTGTAAGAAGCTTGATTTGGATACATAAAGTGGTGGAGAATCACCAGGAAGTTGAATAAATCTCATAGGAGTTGGGATGAAGAAGTTATCCCACTTTCTATCAGGTGATTCCAGTTTCCCAGTTTGGGAATAGGACAGCTTCTTCGTCGTTCCAATCAAACCAGGATGAATCACTTTGTAAGAAGCTTGATTTGGATACATAAAGTGTTGGAGAATCACCAGGAAGTTGAATAAATCTCATAGGAGTTGGGATGAAGAAGTTATCCCACTTTCTAATCAGGTGATTCCAGTTCCCAGTTTGGGAATAGGACAGCTTCTTCGTCGTTCCAATCAAACCAGGATGAATCACTTTGTAAGAAGCTTGATTTGGATACATAAAGTGGTGGAGAATCACCAGG
This sequence comes from Brassica napus, assembly GCF_020379485.1. NCBI lineage: Eukaryota > Viridiplantae > Streptophyta > Magnoliopsida > Brassicales > Brassicaceae > Brassica > Brassica napus. The sequence goes on from NW_026014995.1 coordinate 5,525, forward strand.
AAGTTGAATAAATCTCATAGGAGTTGGGATGAAGAAGTTATCCCACTTTCAAATCAGGTGATTCCAGTTTCCCAGTTTGGGAATAGGACAGCTTCTTCGTCGTTCCAATAAACCAGGATGAATCACTTTGTAAGAAGCTTGATTTGGATACATAAAGTGGGGAGAAAACCAGGAAGTTGAATAAATCTCATAGGAGTTGGGATGAAGAAGTTATCCCACCTTTCTAATCAGGTGATTCCAGTTTCCCAGTTTGGGAATAGGACAGCTTCTTCGTCGTTCCAATCAAACCAGGATGAATCACTTGTAAGAAGCTTGATTTGGATACATAAAGTGGTGGAGAATCACCAGGAAGTTGAATAAATCTCATAGGAGTTGGGATGAAGAAGTTATCCCACTTTCTAATCAGGTGATTCCAGTTTCCCAGTTTGGGAATAGGACAGCTTCTTCGTCGTTCCAATCAAACCAGGATGAATCACTTTGTAAGAAGCTTGATTTGGATACATAAAGTGGTGGAGAATCACCAGGAAATTGAATAAATCTCATAGGAGTTGGGATGAAGAAGTTATCCCACTTTCTAATCAGGTGATTCCAGTTTCCCAGTTTGGGAATAGGACAGCTTCTTCGTCGTTCCAATCAACACCAGGATGAATCACTTTGTAAGAAGCTTGATTTGGATACATAAAGTGGTGGAGAAACACCAGGAAGTTAAATAAATCTCATAGGAGTTGGGATGAAGAAGTTATCCCACTTTCTAATCAGGTGATTCCAGTTTCCCAGTTTGGGAATAGGACAGCTTCTTCGTCGTTCCAATCAAACCAGGATGAATCACTTTGTAAGAAGCTTGATTTGGATACATAAAGTGGTGGAGAATCACCAGGAAGTTGAATAAATCTCATAGGAGTTGGGATGAAGAAGTTATCCCACTTTCTAATCAGGTGATTCCAGTTTCCCAGTTGGGAATAGGACAGCTTCTTCGTCGTTCCAATCAAACCAGGATGAATCACTTGTAAGAAGCTTGATTTGGATACATAAAGTGGGGAGAATCACCAGGAAGTTGAATAAATCTCATAGGAGTTGGGATGAAGAAGTTATCCCACTTTCTAATCAGGTGATTCCAGTTTCCCAGTTTGGGAATAGAGCTTCTTCGTCGTTCCAAAACCAGGATGAATCACTTTGTAAGAAGCTTGATTTGGATACATAAAGTGGTGGAGAATCACCAGGAAGTTGAATAAATCTCATAGGAGTTGGGATGAAGAAGTTATCCCACTTTCTAATCAGGTGATTCCAGTTTCCCAGTTTGGGAATAGGACAGCTTCTTCGTCGTTCCAATCAAACCAGGATGAATCACTTTGTAAGAAGCTTGATTTGGATACATAAAGTGGTGGAGAATCACCAGGAAGTTGAATAAATCTCATAGGAGTTGGGATGAAGAAGTTATCCCACTTTAATCAGGTGATCCAGTTTCCCAGTTTGGGAATGGACAGCTTCTTCGTCGTTCCAATCACAACAGGATGAATCACTTTGTAAGAAGCTTGATTTGGATACATAAAGTGTGGAGAATCACCAGGAAGTTGAATAAATCTCATAGGAGTTGGGATGAAGAAGTTATCCCACTTCAAATCAGGTGATTCCAGTTTCCCAGTTTGGGAAAGGACAGCTTCTTCGGTTCCAATCAAACCCGGATGAATCACTTTGTAGAAGCTTGATTTGGATACATAAAGTGGTGGAGAATCACCAGGAAGTTGAATAAATCTCATAGGAGTTGGGATGAAAAGTTATCCCACTTTCTAATCAGGTGATTCCAGTTTCCCAGTTTGGGAATAGGACAGTCTTCGTCGTTCCAATCAAACCAGGATGAATCACTTTGTAAGAAGCTTGATTTGGATACATAAAGTGGTGGAGAATCACCAGGAAGTTGAATAAATCTCATAGGAGTTGGGATGAAGAAGTTATCCCACTTTCAATCAGGTGATTCCAGTTTCCCAGTTGGGAATAGGCAGCTCTTCGTCGTTCCAATCAAACCAGGATGAATCACTTTGTAAGAAGCTTGATTTGGATACATAAAGTGGTGGAGAATCACCAGGAGTTGAATAAATCTCATAGGAGTTGGGATGAAGAAGTTATCCCACTTTCAAATCAGGTGATTCCAGTTTTCCAGTTTGGGAATAGACAGCTTCTTCGTCGTTCCATCAAACCAGGATGAATCACTTTGTAAGAAGCTTGATTTGGATAATCATATAAGTAGAGGAGAGGAGATCCCAGGAAGTTAAAATAATCTCATAGGAGTTGGGATGAAGAAGTTATCCCACTTTCAAATCAGGTGATTCCAGTTTCCCAGTTTGGGAATAGGACAGCTTCTTCGTCGTTCCAATCAAACCAGGATGAATCACTTTGTAAGAAGCTTGATTTGGATACATAAAGTGGTGGAGAATCACCAGGAAGTGAATAAATCTCATAGGAGTTGGGATGAAGAAGTTATCCCACTTTCTAATCAGGTGATTCCAGTTTCCCAGTTTGGGAATAGGACAGCTTCTTCGTCGTTCCAATCAAACCAGGATGAATCACTTGTAAGAAGCTTGATTTGGATACATAAAGTGGAGAAACACAGGAATTGAATAAATCTCATAGGAGTTGGGATGAAGAAGTTATCCCACTTTCTAATCAGGTGATTCCAGTTTCCCATTTTGGGAATAGGACAGCTTCTTCGTCGTTCCAATCAAACCAGGATGAATCACTTTGTAAAAAGCTTGATTTGGATACATAAAGTGGTGGAGAATCACCAGGAAGTTGAATAAATCTCATAGGAGTTGGGATGAAGAAGTTATCCCACTTTCTAATCAGGTGATTCCAGTTTCCCAGTTTGGGAATAGGACAGCTTCTTCGTCGTTCCAATCAAACCAGGATGAATCACTTTGTAAGAAGCTTGATTTGGATACATAAAGTGGTGGAGAATCACCAGGAAGTTGAATAAATCTCATAGGAGTTGGGATGAAGAAGTTATCCCACTTTCAAATCAGGTGATTCCAGTTTCCCAGTTTGGGAATAGGACAGCTTCTTCGTCGTTCCATCCAAAACCAGGATGAATCACTTTGTAAGAAGCTTATTGGATACATAAAGTGTTGGAGAATCACCAGGAAGTTGAATAAATCTCATAGGAGTTGGATGAAGAAGTTATCCCACTTTCTATCAGGTGATTCCAGTTCCCGTTTGGGAATAGGAACAGCTTCTTCGTCGTTCCAATCAAACCAGGATGAATCACTTTGTAAGAAGCTTGATTTGGATACATAAAGTGTTGGAGAATCACCAGGAAGTTGAATAAATCTCATAGGAGTTGGGATGAAGAAGTATATCCACTTCAAATCAGGTGATTCCAGTTTTCCAGTTTGGGAATAGGACAGCTTCTTCGTCGTTCCAATCAAACCAGGATGAATGACTTTGTAAGAGCTTTGATTTGGATACATAAAGTGTTGGAGAATCACCAGGAGTTGAATAAATCTCATAAGAGTGGGATGAAGAAGTTATTCTTAGATTTGGTGATTTAAGAAGTGATTAAGTCTAATCTGAGAATTAAAGAGATTGGAGATTAAGAACAAGAGAGAGACTTAAGAGAGAGAGACTCAAAACTCCATAACTTTATTAATGAGTGAGGTTACATATTATAAGAGAGCTACAAGGGTTTCCAAAACTCGAAATGGGCACTATTGAAGCATGTGAAGTCAAAGGTGCTTTAGAGATGGACGGATAAGAGGACTCGCATGCTTCCTCTCCTTACAGCCTGTAACGCCTGGCATGCTCTTCCCTTATCTCCAACGTTCTGATCCTTCTCTCTTGAGTAACTCTTCCGCGTTTCCCATTCAATTGGGCAATGCATGGTAAGTTTTGGTCGAGGCTTTGATGTACGGACATGTACGGCTTGTACGGCCTTGTACGGACGTCCGTACTACATACTTCTCTAAACTCCACTCTGCCTCATCTCTTCATCTCCTCAACTCTCTTCTCTTCTCACTTATATGTTACTCAATCTCAACACTCCCCCTCAAGCTTAGCTTTGTGAAAACCTAAGCTTGGAAAGCACAAGATCTCCTCATTAAAACCTCACAAGAAAAACCAATGGGATAAAACTTAATGAGGGAAAAAGAGTAAAGACTGCAGCTAAGGGATTAACTCCTTCTCTTCCCAAGATCAATGAGGCCCAACCTGATGTGAATGGACTCCATTGTCTTCTGTCTTGCAGCCTTGGTGAACACATCGCTAGCTGATCCTCACTCCTTGTGTAGCATGGCAAGATCACCCCTAGCACAATCATCTGCCTCACCTTGTGACAATCAACTCAATGTGCTTGTGTCTCTCTGTGAAACACCGAGTTGGATGCAATGTGGATGGCAGCTTGATTGTCACAATGCATTGTCATTGGAGTTGCTTGATCAATCTCCAAGTGCTTCAAGATGCCTTTGATCCATACCAAACTTTGGGAGCTTCAGCATGGCTCTATACTCGGCTTCTGCACTGAACATGGACACTACCTTCTGCTTCTTACTCTTCCAAGTACCAAGTTGCCTCCAATGAATGTGCAATAGCCTGTGGTTGATCTCTGTCTGCTCTATCACCAGCCCAATCCGCATCACAATATCCTACAACCTCAGTACTCTGTTACATCCCATCCATACTCCAAGACCAGTAGTTCCATTCAGATACATCAAGATCCTTTCCACCATCCGCCAGTGGTGCTCCTTAGGAACTTGCATGTGTTGACTGACTTGATTCACCGCAAAGCACACATCAGGTCTAGTAATGGTAAGATAAATCAACTTCCCCACTAGCTTCCTATACAGCTTAGGATCATGGAATGGCTTGCTATCCTCAATCTCCCCCTCACATGGAACCTTGTACCCATCCTCCATTGGCATCTTGGCTGTTTTTCCTCCATAGGCATCTGCTCCCTTCAATAGATCAATCACATACTTCCTTTGAGACATAAACAATCCTTCCTTTGATCTGCATATCTCAATCCCAAGAAAATACTTCATTTCCCCCAAGTCTTTAATCTCAAAGCTTGCCTTGAGATACTCCTTTGTAGCCTTGATGCCTTCCTTATCACTGCCTGTGATGATGATATCATCCACATACACAAGCAATACCACAATACCAGATGAGGTGGTTAGGGTAAAGAGAGTGTGATCCAATTCTGACTTTCTGAACCCCTCCCATTCAGTGTAGTACTCAACTTGTTGTACACACGCCTTGGAGACTGCTTGAGACCATAGATAGCTTTCCTCAACCTCAACACATTACCCTTCTTTACTAGATGTTCAAGACCTGGTGGTGGATGCATGTATACTTCATCTTCCAACTCTCCTTGAAGGAATGCATTCTTCACATCCATTTGCCACAAATCCCACTCAAGATTCACAGCTAAAGATAATACAATCCTGATAGTATGAAGTTTAGCCACAGGAGCAAAGGTCTCAACATAGTCCTCACCATATGTCTGAGTAAACCTCTTGCCACCAACCTAGACTTGCGCCTCTCTATTCTTCCATCAGGATGAAACTTGATTGTGAACACCCATTTACTAGTCACTGCCTTCTTCCCTTTAGGCAGCTCACTCTCATACCATGTTTCATTCTTAATCATGGCTCCGGACTCATCAGCAACTGAATCTCTCCACTCTTTAAAGCCATAGCTTCTTCATATGTCCTTGGAATATAGCTCTCATCCAAGCTTACTGTGAAGGCTATATGCTCGTCGGAAACTCTGCAAAGGAACACATAGCTTGAGAAGGATGCTCCACAGCCTGGGCATTGTAGTACACTCTCGTGTTTACCCAGTTGGAAGCATCTCTCTTCACCCTTGTGCTCCTCCTTAGCTCCTGAACTTGTTCTTCTTGTGTTTCTTGCCTATCTTCACTTGATTGAGCACCACTCTCATTTGACCCATCAGGATCTACTTCCCAATCTCCACTAGACTGAGTACCACTCTCATCTGAGCCAGTAGACTCTCTTTGCCCATCTCCACTAGACTGAGCACCACTCTCTACTTCCTGTGTCACCTCTTGATTATGCTGGCCTGAATCTTCTTGATTGTGCACTTGCTCATGAGATTCAGTTCCATTCCCCCTCTCATGATCAAGAGGAGTTGTTCTTTCAGCTTCACTAGTAGGATTGGAAGACTCTCTTCTTCCAGATTCCTGATCCTGGGATAACCAATATCCCTAGCTTCTCCAACAGCACCCTCAGTGTTGTTGCTCTATCAGATGGAGCTTGAGACAAATCCTTCAGATTTTCCCACTCCTTTTCTTCATAATACCCTTTGGATTCAATAAACTTCACTTCTCTAGATACCATCACTCTCCTTGCTTCAGGATCATAGCACTTGTATCCCTTCTGAGTGATAGAGTATCCAATAAACATTGCCTTAGTACTCTTTGCCTCCAGCTTGTTTCTCTGTTCTCCTGGAGTCATGACATAGCATACACACCCAAATACTCGTAGGTGATCAATAAAAGGCTTGCTCTTATTCAGCACCTCAAATGGAGACAGATTCTTCAGTATCTTGGTTGGGACCCGGTTGATGAGGTAGCAAGCAGTCTGAACAGCATCTCCCCAAAATCTTTTTGGGACATTTGCATGAAACATCATCGACCTAGCAACCTCCATCAAGTGCCTATTCTTCCTCTCAGCTACACCATTCTGCTGTGGTGTGTAGGGACAACTGGTCTGATGCACAATCCCATGCTTGGCTAGATGACTCTTGAAGGCATTGCTGATGTATTCACCTCCGTTGTCTGATCTCAGTACCTTCACAAGTAGCATTGTATTGATTAGATACATATGCTTGGAAGTTCATAAACGCTTCTAGCACCTTATCTTTAGATGGAAGCAATGTGAGCCATGTATACTTAGACTTCTCATCAATGAATGTCACAAAGTATTTATGGCTGTCTCTAGACATGCATGGAGCGGTCCACACATCCGAGTGAACTAGATCAAAGCAATGCTCATAAGTAGTCTTAGATGTTGGGAAAACAGTCCTACAATGCTTTCCTAATATGCATGCTTCACAATCCAAGTGATTGAATGACATATTAGGGATTATCAACTCAATGGCACGAGCATGAGGATGTCCTAATCTAGCATGCCAAGTAATACTATCAATCTTCTCAGCAGTACTACTCAAGCAAACTAGAATCAAAGGGATTAGAGGTCTTAGCCAAGTCGAGGTGGTATAGCTGATTTTTGCTGTCTCCTCTGCCAATGACTCTCCCAGTCTTCAAATCTTGGAACTCAACTTCATCAGGTCTGAATACTACTTGACAATCAAGATCAATGGTAGCTTTCTTCACAGATAATAGATTTGAAGTGAACTGAGGCATGTAGAAGGCAGCCGTGTCCTTCTCAAACAGTTTGAGCTTTCCCACTCCTTCTATTGGGATCATAGCGCCATTAGCTATCTTAACACTCCCTGTTGCAGCCTTGATCTCACTTATAAGCCTCCTATCACTGATCATATGATGACTTGCTCCAGAATCAATCACCATGGGTTTAGAAGCTCGGATTGTATAGCATGCTTCTTGCTTGCTGTTAAGGCTTGTACATGTTCCATGAACACTCTCCATTCCTTCCTGGTGATGCGATCATCAGCTCCACTCCCTTTCTCCTGCTCCCTTAACACCCCACTGTCTTCTACTGATTCCCCCATGTAGGCTGAGTAAGAACACTCTCCCACAACTCTCTTTAACCCTTTCCTATGTTGATAGGAGCTTTGGATAGCATTCTGCACCTTCTCTTCTTCCGGAAGCCCTCACTCCTACTCCCGGTTAGCCTCCATGAGCCCTCACTCCTACTCATGGTTAGCTTCTGGAAGCTCTCACTCCTACTCCCAGTTGGCTTCCATGAGCTCTCACTCCTACTCATGGTTAGCCTCTCATCATCTCTCATTATCTCATACGCCCTTCTTATAAGCCCACAAATCTCTTCCATTTCCGGAAGCTGTTCCCCTCTTAGAACCATCTCTACCAGCCACCCATATGATGACTCCATGCTCGCCAAGAGCTTCAAGACCGTCTCTTGCTCTTGTGTAGTATCCCCATCCACATGGGATCTCAACCCTTGTAGTTCAACCCAAAATGTTGTAGCTTCCTCACATGGTTATTGAACTCTTCTCTTCCTGGTTTACCTCCACTGATCACCTTCTTGACTTCATACACTCTCCTAAGACTGATCTTGTTCTCATAAACATCTTCAATCTTCTCAAGCAGTGTACTTTCTTCAAGACTAAAGCAACTTCCACTTGTTTCTCTTGCTGTCTGATCTTTCTCAGCAGCTCTACCCTTCAAAGACTCTTCCTTCTCATGGTTTCTCCAAACTCCACACCTCTTCAGAGTCGCTCTCATTTGTGAGAACCACCCCCACTCATTTCTTCTATCTTCCTTCTCTTCACGCCTTGCTGAACCACACGCTAGACCCATCTCCTGACCTTGTCAAACACCTAAAGGGACTCCCTTGAAGCTGACTCTCCAAAAGAAACACCAACAGACACAAACTTGACTTTTAAAGGATCTAGCTCTCGACAACTCTCAAGAACTCTCAAGAACACTCAAGAACATTTAGAAAAACGAAATCACTCTCTCCTTTTGAACGAACCTGGCTCTGATACCATATTAGATTTGGTGATTTAAGAAGTGATTAAGTCTAATCTGAGAATTAAAGAGATTGGAGATTAAGAACAAGAGAGAGACTTAAGAGAGAGACTCAAAACTCCATAACTTATTAATGAGTGAGGTTACATATTTATAAGAGAGCTACAAGGGTTCCAAAACTCGAAATGGGCACTATTGAAGCATGTGAAGTCAAAGGTTGTTAGAGATGGACGGATAAGAGGACTCGCATGCTTCCTCTCCTTACAGCCTGTAACAGCCTGGCATGCTCTTCCCTTATCCTCTCAACGTTTGATCCTTCTCCTCTTGAGTAACTCTTCCGCGTTTACCATTTCACTTGGGCAATGCATGGTAAGTTTTGGTCGAGGCTTGGATGGTACGGACTGTACGGCTTGTACGGCCTTGTACGGACGTCCGTACCATACTCTCTCTAAACTCCACTCTGCCTCATCTCTTCATCTCCTCAACTCTCTTTCTTCTCACTTATATGCTTACTCAACTCAACAGTTATCCCACTTTCTAATCAGGTGATTCCAGTTTCCCAGTTTGGGAATAGGACAGCTTCTTCGTCGTTCCAATCAAACCAGGATAAATGACTTTGTAAGAAGCTTGATTTGGATACATAAAGTGTTGGAGAATCACCAGGAAGTTGAATAAATCTCATAAGAGTTGGGATGAAGAAGTTATCCCACTTTCTAATCAGGTGATTCCAGTTTCCCAGTTTGGGAATAGGACAGCTTCTTCGTCGTTCCAATAACACCAGGATGAATCACTTTGTAAGAAGCTTGATTTGGATACATAAAGTGGTGGAGAATCACCAGGAAGTTGAATTAATCTCATAGGAGTTGTGATGAAGAAGTTATCCCACTTTCTAATCAGGTGATTCCAGTTTCCCAGTTTGGGAATAGGACAGCTTCTTCGTCGTTCCAATCAAACCAGGATGAATCACTTTGTAAGAAGCTTGATTTGGATACATAAAGTGTTGGAGAATCACCAGGAAGTTGAATAAATCTCATAGGAGTTAAGATGAAGAAGTTATCCCACTTTCTAATCAGGTGATTCCAGTTTCCCAGTTTGGGAATAGGACAGCTTCTTCGTCGTTCCAATAACACCAGGATGAATCACTTGTAAGAAGCTTGATTTGGATACATAAAGTGGTGGAGAATCACCAGGAAGTTGAATAAATCTCATAGGAGTTGGGATGAAGAAGTTATCCCACTTTCTAATCAGGTGATTCCAGTTTCCCAGTTTGGGAATAGGACAGCTTCTTCGTCGTTCCAATAACACCAGGATGTATCACTTTATAAGAAGCTTGATTTGGATACATAAAGTGGTGGAGAAACACCAGGAAGTTGAATAAATCTCATAGGAGTTGGGATGAAGAAGTTATCCCACTTTCTAATCAGGTGATTCCAGTTTCCCAGTTTGGGAATAGGACAGCTTCTTCGTCGTTCCAATAACACCAGGATGAATCACTTTGTAAGAAGCTTGATTTGGATACATAAAGTGGTGTGAGAAACACCAGGAAGTTGAATAAATCTCATAGGAGTTGGGATGAAGAAGTTATCCCACTTTCTAATCAGGTGATTCCAGTTTCCCAGTTTGGGAATAGGACAGCTTCTTCGTCGTTCCAATCAAACCAGGATGAATCACTTTGTAAGAAGCTTGATTTGGATACATAAAGTGTTGGAGAATCACCAGGAAGTTGAATAAATCTCATAGGAGTTGGGATGAAGAAGTTATCCCACTTTCTAATCAGGTGATTCCAGTTTCCCAGTTTGGGAATATGACAGCTTCTTCGTCGTTCCAATCAACACCAGGATGAATCACTTTGTAAGAAGCTTGATTTGGATACATAAAGTGGTGGAGAATCACCAGGAAATTGAATTAATCTCATAGGAGTTGGGATGAAGAAGTTATCCCACTTTCTAATCAGGTGATTCCAGTTTCCCAGTTTGGGAATAGGACATCTTCTTCTTCGTTCCAATAACACCACGATGAATCACTTTGAAAAAAGCTTGATTTGGATACATAAAGTGGTGGAGAAACACCAGGAAGTTGAATAAATCTCATAGGAGTTGGGATGAAGAAGTTATCCCACTTTCTAATCAGGTGATTCCAGTTTCCCAGTTTGGGAATAGGACAGCTTCTTCGTCGTTCCAATAACACCAGGATGAATCACTTTGTAAGAAGCTTGATTTGGATACATAAAGTGGTGGAGAAACACCAGGAAGTGAATAAATCTCATAGGAGTTGGGATGAAGAAGTTATCCCACTTTCTAATCAGGTGATTCCAGTTTCCCAGTTTGGGAATAGGACAGCTTCTTCGTCGTTCCAAAACACCAGGATGAAGCACTTTGAAAAAGCTTGATTTGGATACATAAAGTGGTGGTGAAACACCAGGAAGTTGAATAAATCTCATAGGAGTTGGGATGAAGAAGTTATCCCACTTTCTAATCAGGTGATTCCAGTTTCCCAGTTTGGGAATAGGACAGCTTCTTCGTCGTTCCAATAACACCAGGATGAATCACTTTGTAAGAAGCTTTATTTGGATACATAAAGTGGTGGTGAAACACCAGGAAGTTGAATTAATCTCATAGGAGTTGGGATGTAGAAGTTTTCCCACTTTCTAATCAGGTGATTCCAGTTTCCCAGTTTGGGAATAGGACAGCTTCTTCGTCGTTCCAATCAAACCAGGATGAATCACTTTGTAAGAAGCTTGATTTGGATACATAAAGTGTTGGAGAATCACCAGGAAGTTGAATAAATCTCATAGGAGTTGGGATGAAGAAGTTATCCCACTTTCTAATCAGGTGATTCCAGTTTCCCAGTTTGGGAATAGGACAGCTTCTTCGGCGTTCCAATCAACCAGGATGAATCACTTTGTAAAAAGCTTGATTTGGATACATAAAGTGGTGGAGAATCACCAGGAAGTTGAATAAATCTCATAGGAGTTGGGATGAAGAAGTTATCCCACTTTCTAATCAGGTGATTCCAGTTTCCCAGTTTGGAATAGGACAGCTTCTTCGTCGTTCCAATCAAACCAGGATGAATCACTTTGTAAGAAGCTTGATTTGGATACATAAAGTGGTGGAGAATCACCAGGAAGTTGAATAAATCTCATAGGAGTTGGGATGAAGAAGTTATCCCACTTTCTAATCAGGTGATTCCAGTTTCCCAGTTTGGGAATAGGACCTTCTTCGTCGTTCCAATCAGATGAATCACTTTATAAGAAGCTTGATTTGGATACATAAATTGGAATCACTTTGCAAGAAGCTTGATTTGGATACATAAAGTGGTGGAGAATCACCAGGAAGTTGAATAAATCTCATAGGAGTTGGGATGAATGAGAAGTTATCCCACTTTCTAATCAGGTGATTCCAGTTTCCCAGTTTGGGAATAGGACAGCTTCTTCGTCGTTCCAATCAACACCAGGATGAATCACTTTGTAAGAAGCTTGATTTGGATACATAAAGTGTTGGAGAATCACCAGGAAGTTGAATAAATCTCATAGGAGTTGGGATGAAGAAGTTATCCCACTTTCTAATCAGGTGATTCCAGTTTCCCAGTTTGGGAATAGGACAGCTTCTTCGGCGTTCCAATCAAACCAGGATGAATCACTTTGTAAAAGCTTGATTTGGATACATAAAGTGGTGGAGAATCACCAGGAAGTTGAATTAATCTCATAGGAGTTGGGATGAAGAAGTTATCCCACTTTCTAATCAGGTGATTCCAGTTTCCCAGTTGGGAATAGGACAGCTTCTTCGTCGTTCCAATCAAACCAGGATGAATCACTTTGTAAGAAGCTTGATTTGGATACATAAAGTGTGGAGAATCACCAGGAAGTTGAATAAATCTCATAGGAGTTGGGATGAAGAAGTTATCCCACTTTCTAATCAGGTGATTCCAGTTTCCCAGTTTGGGAATAGGACAGCTTCTTCGTCGTTCCAATAAAACCAGGATGAATCACTTTGTAAGAAGCTTGATTTGGATACATAAAGTGGTGGAGAATCACCAGGAAGTTGAATAAATCTCATAGGAGTTGGGATGAAGAAGTTATCCCACTTTCTAATCAGGTGATTCCAGTTTCCCAGTTTGGGAATAGGACAGCTTCTTCGTCGTTCCAATCAAACCAGGATGAATCACTTTGTAAAAAGCTTGATTTGGATACATAAAGTGGTGGAGAACACCAGGAAGTTGAATAAATCTCATAGGAGTTGGGATGAAGAAGTTATCCCACTTTCTAATCAGGTGATTCCAGTTTCCCAGTTTGGGAATAGGACAGTTTCTTCGTCGTTCCAATCAAACCAGGATGAATCACTTTGTAAGAAGCTTGATTTGGATACATAAAGTGGTGGAGAATCACCAGGAAGTTGAATAAATCTCATAGGAGTTGGGATGAAGAAGTTATCCCACTTTCTAATCAGGTGATTCCAGTTTCCCAGTTTGGGAATAGGACAGTTCTTGTCGTTCCAATCAAACCAGGATGAATCACTTTTAAGAAGCTTGATTTGGATACATAAAGTGGTGGAGAATCACTTTGCAGAAGCTTGATTTGGATACATAAAGTGGTGGAGAATCACCAGGAAGTTTGAATAAATCTCATAGGAGTTGGGATGAAGAAGTTATCCCACTTTCTAATCAGGTGATTCCAGTTTCCCAGTTTGGGAATAGGACAGCTTCTTCGTCGTTCCAATAACACAGGATGAATCACTTGTAAGAAGCTTGATTTGGATACATAAAGTGTTGGAGAATCACCAGGAAGTTGAATAAATCTCATAGGAGTTGGGATGAAGAAGTTATCCCACTTTCTAATCAGGTGATTCCAGTTTCCCAGTTTGGGAATAGGACAGCTTCTTCGTCGTTCCAATCAAACCAGGATGAATCACTTTGTAAGAAGCTTGATTTGGATACATAAAGTGGTGGAGAATCACCAGGAAGTTGAATTAATCTCATAGGAGTTGGGATGAAGAAGTTATCCCACTTTCTAATCAGGTGATTCCAGTTTCCCAGTTTGGGAATAGGACAGCTTCTTCGTCGTTCCAATCAAACCAGGATGAATCACTTTGTAAGAAGCTTGATTTGGATACATAAAGTGTTGGAGAATCACCAGGAAGTTGAATAAATCTCATAGGAGTTAAGATGAAGAAGTCATCCCACTTTCTAATCAGGTGATTCCAGTTTCCCAGTTTGGGAATAGGACAGCTTCTTCGTCGTTCCAATAACACCAGGATGAATCACTTTGTAAGAAGCTTGATTTGGATACATAAAGTGGTGGAGAATCACCAGGAAGTTGAATAAATCTCATAGAGTTGGGATGAAGAAGTTATCCCACTTTCTAATCAGGTGATTCCAGTTTCCCAGTTTGGGAATAGGACAGCTTCTTCGTCGTTCCAATAACACCAGGATGAATCACTTTGTAAGAAGCTTGATTTGGATACATAAAGTGGTGGAGAATCACCAGGAAGTTGAATAAATCTCATAGGAGTTGGGATGAAGAAGTTATCCCACTTTCTAATCAGGTGATTCCAGTTTCCCAGTTTGGGAATAGGACAGCTTCTTCGTCGTTCCAATCAAACCAGGATGAATCACTTTGTAAGAAGCTTGATTTGGATACATAAAAGTTGGAGAATCACCAGGAAGTTGAATAATCTCATAGGAGTTGGGATGAAGAAGTTATCCCACTTTCTAATCAGGTGATTCCAGTTTCCCAGTTGGGAATAGGACAGCTTCTTCGTCGTTCCAATCAAACCAGGATGAATTACTTTGTAAGAAGCTTGATTTGGATACATAAAGTGTTGGAGAATCACCAGGAAGTTGAATAAATCTCATAGGAGTTGGGATGAAGAAGTTATCCCACTTTCTAATCAGGTGATTCAGTTTCCCAGTTTGGGAATAGGACAGCTTCTTCGTCGTTCCAATAACACCAGGATGAATCACTTTGTAAAAAGCTTGATTTGGATACATAAAGTGGTGGTGAGAACACCAGGAAGTTGAATAAATCTCATAGGAGTTGGGATGAAGAAGTTATCCCACTTTCTAATCAGGTGATTCCAGTTTCCCAGTTTGGGAATAGGATGTTCTTCGTCGTTTAATGAGAAGGGAGATGAGGTTGAGTAGAATGAGGATAAGAAGGCTAGGAAGGTTTGGAGCTTTAGATCAACCAGTCCATACAAGGCCGTACAAGGCCGTACTTGACCGTACAAGATGGGATCGACCAAAGCTCAACCAAACCTTACCTTGAGTTACCCAGTTACTTAGGTAAAGAGGAGAAGTTACCTAGCCTTTGTGGAGTTCCAGACCGTTGAAAAGGATAAGGGAGAGTCTTTGACAGGCTGTCAAGATTTGGAAATAGCAAAGGAAGCAGCCGCTAAAGATGCTTCACACGGATTGATCACCTCATTGGATGGTTTTGAATTAAGCCTTGACTCCACTTTCTAATCAGGTGATTCCAGTTTCCTAGTTTGGGAATAGGACAGCTTCTTCGGCGTTCCAATCAAACCAGGATGAATCACTCGGTAAGAAGCTTGATTTGGATACATAAAGTGTTGGAGAATCACCAGGAAGTTGAATAAATCTCATAGGAGTTGGGATGAAGAAGTTATCCCACTTTCATCAGGTGATTCCAGTTTCCCAGTTTGGAATAGGACAGCTTCTTCGTCGTTCCAATAACACCAGGATGAATCACTCTGTAAGAAGCTTGATTTGGATACATAAAGTGGTGGAGAATCACCAGGAAGTTGAATTAATCTCATAGGAGTTGGGATGAAGAAGTTATCCCACTTTCTAATCAGGTGATTCCAGTTTCCCAGTTTGGGAATAGGACAGCTTCTTCGTCGTTCCAATCAAACCAGGATGAATCACTCGGTAAGAAGCTTGATTTGGATACATAAAGTGTTGGAGAATCACCAGGAAGTTGAATAAATCTCATAGGAGTTGGGATGAAGAAGTTATCCCACTTTCTAATCAGGTGATTCCAGTTTCCCAGTTTGGGAATAGGACAGCTTCTTCGTCGTTCCAATAACACCAGGATGAATCACTTCGTAAGAAGCTTGATTTGGATACATAAAGTGGTGGAGAATCACCAGGAAGTTGAAATTAATCTCATAGGAGTTGGGATGAAGAAGTTATCCCACTTTCTAATCAGGTGATTCCAGTTTCCCAGTTTGGGAATAGGACAGCTTCTTCGTCGTTCCAAAACACCAGGATGAATCACTTTGTAAGAAGCATGATTTGGATACATAAAGTGGTGGAGAATCACCAGGAAGTTGAGTTGAATTAATCTCATAGGAGTTGGGATGAAGAAGTTATCCCACTTTCTAATCAGGTGATTCCAGTTTCCCAGTTTGGGAATAGGACAGCTTCTTCGTCGTTCCAATAACACCAGGATGAATCACTTTGTAAAAAGCTTGATTTGGATACATAAAGTGGTGGAGAAACACCAGGAAGTTGAATAAATCTCATAGGAGTTGGGATGAAGAAGTTATCCCACTTTCTAATCAGGTGATTCCAGTTTCCCAGTTTGGGAATAGGACAGCTTCTTGTCGTTCCAATAAACACCAGGATGAATCACTTTGTAAGAAGCTTGATTTGGATACATAAAGTGGTGGAGAATCACCAGGAAGTTGAATAAATCTCATAGGAGTGGGATGAAGAAGTTATCCCACTTTCTAATCAGGTGATTCCAGTTTCCCAGTTTGGGAATAGGACAGCTTCTTCGGCGTTCCAATCAAACCAGGATGAATCACTTTGTAAAAGCTTGATTTGGATACATAAAGTGTGGAGAATCACCAGGAAGTTGAATTAATCTCATAGGAGTTGGGATGAAGAAGTTATCCCACTTTCTAATCAGGTGATTCCAGTTTCCCAGTTTGGGAATAGGACAGCTTCTTCGTCGTTCCAATCAAACAGATGATGAATCACTCGGTAAGAAGCTTGATTTGGATACATAAAGTGTTGGAGAATCACCAGGAAGTTGAATAAATCTCATAGGAGTTGGGATGGAATGAAGAAGTCATCCCACTTTCTAATCAGGTGATTCCAGTTTCCCAGTTTGGGAATAGGACAGCTTCTTCGTCGTTCCAATAACACCAGGATGAATCACTTGTAAGAAGCTTTATTGGATACATAAAGTGGTGGAGAATCACCGGAAGTTGAATTAATCTCATAGGAGTTGGGATGAAGAAGTTATCCCACTTTCTAATCAGGTGATTCCAGTTTCCCAGTTTGGGAATAGGACAGCTTCTTCGTCGTTCCATAACACCGATGAATCACTTTGTAAGAAGCTTGATTTGGATACATAAAGTGGTGGAGAATCACCAGGAAGTTGAATAAATCTCATAGGAGTTGGGATGAAGAAGTTATCCCACTTTCTAATCAGGTGATTCCAGTTTCCCAGTTTGGGAATAGGACAGCTTCTTCGGCGTTCCAATCAAACCAGGATGAATCACTTTGTAAGAAGCTTGATTTGGATACATAAAGTGGTGGAGAATCACCAGGAAGTTGAATTAATCTCATAGGAGTTGGGATGAAGAAGTTATCCCACTTTCTATCAGGTGATTCCAGTTTCCCAGTTTGGGAATAGGACAGCTTCTTCGTCGTTCCAATAACACCAGGATGAATCACTCGGTAAGAAGCTTGATTTGGATACATAAAGTGGTGGAGAATCACCAGGAAGTTGAATAATCTCATAGGAGTTGGGATGAAGAAGTTATCCCACTTTCAATCAGGTGATTCCAGTTTCCCAGTTTGGGAATAGGACAGCTTCTTCGTCGTTCCAATCAAACCAGGATGAATCACTTTGTAAGAAGCTTGATTTGGATACATAAAGTGTTGGAGAATCACCAGGAAGTTGAATAAATCTCATAGGAGTTTGATGAAGAAGAAGTTATCCCACTTTCTAATCAGGTGATTCCAGTTTCCCAGTTTGGGAATAGGACAGCTTCTTCGTCGTTCCAATAAACACAGGATGAATCACTGTGTAGAAGCTTGATTTGGATACATAAAGTGGTGGAGAATCACAGGAAGTTGAATAATCTCATAGGAGTTGAGATGAAGAAGTTATCCCAATTTCTAATCAGGTGATTCCAGTTTCCCAGTTTGGGAATAGGACAGCTTCTTCGTTCCGTTTCAATAACACCAGGATGAATCACTTTGTAAGAAGCTTGATTTGGATACATAAAGTGGTGGAGAATCACCAGGAAGTTGAATAAATCTCATAGGAGTTGGGATGAAGAAGTTATCCCACTTTCTAATCAGTTGATTCCAGTTTCCCAGTTTGGGAATAGGACAGCTTCTTCGTCGTTCCAATAACACCAGGATGAATCACTTTGTAAGAAGCTTGATTTGGATACATAAAGTGGTGGAGAATCACCAGGAAGTTGAATAAATCTCATAGGAGTTGGGATGAAGAAGTTATCCCACTTTCTAATCAGGTGATTCCAGTTTCCCAGTTGGGAATAGGACATCTTCTTCGTCGTTCCAATAAACCAGGATGAATCACTTGTAAAAAGCTTGATTTGGATACATAAAGTGGTGGAGAAACACCAGGAAGTTGAATAAATCTCATAGGAGTTGGGATGAAGAAGTTATCCCACTTTCTAATCAGGTGATTCCAGTTTCCCAGTTTTGGGAAGAATAGGACAGTCTCTTTGCGTTCCAATCAAACCAGGATGAATCACTTTGTAAGAAGCTTGATTTGGATACATAAAGTGGTGGAGAATCACCAGGAAGTTGAATAAATCTTCATAGGAGTTGGGATGAAGAAGTTATCCCACTTTCTAATCAGGTGATTCCAGTTTCCCAGTTGGGAATAGGACAGCTTCTTCGGCGTTCCAATCAAACCAGGATGAATCACTTTGTAAGAAGCTTGATTTGGATACATAAATGGTGGAGAATCACCAGGAAGTTGAATAATCTCAAGGAGTTGGGATGAAGAAGTTACCCCACTTTCTAATCAGGTGATTCCAGTTCCCAGTTTGGGAATAAGACAGCTTCTCGTCGTTCCAATCAACCAGGATGAATCACTCTGTAAGAAGCTTGATTTGGATACATAAAGTGTTTGGAGAATCACCAGGGAAGTTGAATAAATCTCATAGGAGTGGGATGAAGAAGTTATCCCACTTTCTAATCAGGTGATTCCAGTTTCCCAGTTTGGGAATAGGACAGCTTCTCTCGTCGTTCCAATCAAACCAGATGAATCACTCTGTAAGAAGCTTGATTTGGATACATAAAGTGGTCGGAGAATCACCAGGAAGTTGAATTAATCTCATAGGAGTTGGGATGAAGAAGTATCCCACTTTCTAATCAGGTGATTCCAGTTTCCCAGTTTGGGAATAGGACAGCTTCTTCGTCGTTCAATAACACCCAGGATGAATCACTTTGTAAGAAGTTGATTTGGATACATAAAGTGGTGGAGAATCACCAGGAAGTTGAATAAAATCTATGGGTGGGATGAAGAAGTTATCCCACTTTCTAATCAGGTGATTCCAGTTTCCCAGTTTGGGAATAGGACAGCTTCTTCGGGTTCCAATCAAACCCAGATGAATCACTTTGTAGAAGCTTGATTTGGATACATAAAGGGGGAGAATCACCAGGAAGTTGAATTAATCTCATAGGAGTGGTATGGATGAGAAGTTATCCCACCCTTCTAATCAGGTGATTCCAGTTCCCAGTTTGGGAATAGGACAGCTTCTTCGTCGTTCCAATAACACCAGGATGAATCACTCTGTAAGAAGCTTGATTTGGATACATAAAGTGTGGAGAATCACCGGAAGTTGAATAATCTCATAGGAGTTGGGATGAAGATAGAAGAAGTTATCCCACTTTCTAATCCGGTGATTCCGGTTTCCCAGTTTGGGAATAGGACAGCTTCTTCGTCGTTCCAATAGCACCAGGATGAATCACTTTGTAAGAAGCTTGATTTGGATACAATAAAGTGGTGGGAGAACACACCAGGTAGTTGAAGAAAATCTCATAGGAGTTGGGATGAAGAAGTTATCCCACTTTCTCATCAGGTGATTCCGTTTCCCAGTTGGGAATAGGAAAGGATGTCTTCGTCGTCCCAAATACCACCAGGAGATCATCACTTGTAAGAAGCTGGATTGATTGGATACATAAAGTGGTGGAGAAACACCAGGAAGTTGATAAAATCTCATAGGAGTTGGGATGAAGAAGTTATCCCACTTTCTAATCAGTGATTCC